>NW_026883324.1:0-48021 GCF_032173495.1 Musca vetustissima | reverse complement strand
GTCATTCCTCTTTCTGTGTTATTCCCTCGCCTGTATATGTGTTGTTGTTATTCCTCTTTCTTTGTTATTCCCTCGCCTGTATATGTGTTGTTGTTATTGTAAGTTTGTTTACTTAAGTTTGTTGTTGTTATTGTTCACTCAGTAAGTTTGTTGTTGTTATTGTTACTCAATGTGTTTGTTGCATTGGTAGATTGTTCGTGATCTAGGTGTTACCAGATCGTCTAGAAACTACTGTAGCGACAGGCAGGGCTCATATAAATAGAGGGAATGGAAAGGCAGTGAGTCAGTTGTGAATCAGATCGCGAATTGAAACCGTCGTGTAAAGTAAAGTGCAAAGTAAAGTTGTGTGAATAAAATCATTGTAATAATCGTAATCCGAAAGAACCTGCGTTTTATTTGGTACGCATTGTATCGGGAAATAAAACAACGTCTACACGGGATTTAGTAAAACCCAAGAACGTAACAATTGGTGTCGGAAGTGAGATTACGATAATACGAAACATGAAGTTTAAGGATCTACGAGTGGAAGACTTGAAGAAGGAGCTAAATAAATTGGAATTGTCCTCTGGTACAAGGCTGAGCTACAGAACAAAACGCCTGTTGGATGAGTTCGAGCGCCGTGGTATGAACATCGATACATATGAGTTTGACAGTAAGGATGAAGTGGATTTATCGGAAATCGGCGAATCTAACGGTGGGAAGTCTCGTCAGTAGCTGCCAGGGGTGACGATTTAAGAGAAATGCTGGCTAAAATGTTCCAAGAGATTCAGAATGTTAGCAGAAAACACGAGAAGAATGTTCGAAGAGAATGCCAGAAAGTTTGAAGGAAAATTCCAGAAGGAGCGAAAGAGAATTCCAGAAAGTTAGAAGAAAACACGAGACGAATGTTCGAAGAGAATTCCAGAAAGTTAGATGAACTCAAGGCAGAGAATTGCAGAATGTTTGACGAAAATTCGAGAATAATGAACGAGAGCTTGAGAACATTACAGAAGTTATTGGAAAGGAGAGTGGAAACCGTGGAGGTCCAAATTAAAGAGTTGGATAAGAAAGTGCCATCGGTTGACGAGAAATTTCTGGCCCACGACCACAGGTTTACGAATCTGGAGAAGAAAATTTCGGAAATGGAAATTAAAGGTGGTCCGGTGCGAGCTCCCGATAACACACTAAAAATCAAACCTCCTGTATTCGACGGCTCTACGTCATTCAATGTTTTCAAGTTACAGTTCGAGACAGTGGCTTCTAGAAATTCGTGGAACGACAGCGACAAAGCGGTTGCACTACTTCTGGCATTGAAGAGCAGTGCTGCTGATGTTATACAGAGTATTCCTGTCGCTTCTAGAAGCAACTATGAAGATGTTATTGCTGCACTGGAACGTAAGTACGGTGGCGAACATAAACAAAACATCTACCTTATGGAACTAAGGGGAAAAGTACAGAGGGCGAACGAGACGTTACAAGACTTTGCAGCTGAGGTGGAACGTTTGGTGCTAATGGCGTATCCAGGAGAAATCACCCATTGCTGGACCGTATGAAAATCGAAACCTTTGTGAATGGCATACGTGACCCTGAGATTAAATGTGCAACATATGCGTCACCAAAAGCGTCGTTTGCCGAAACTGTGTCGTTTGCCCTTGCCCAAGAGACGGCAAGAATAATTGTTAAGCCCCAGACCCACAAGATTCGCCAACTGGAGACCGAAGGCTGCGAAACCAAATCTCTCGTTAACTCGATCAAGGACGCCATGAGGCAGGTAATAGAAGAAACAAAGTTAGTAGGGATGACTAAGCCCAGGGTTAGATGCTACAACTGCGATAAAGCAGGTCATATTGCGCGCGAATGCAGAGCTAAGCGCAAACGATCCAGGTCATCGTCACCACCTCCAACGAAAGATGGTAGAAGAATGGCTCAACAGTCCACCAATGAGTCACCGTTAAACAGAATCGAGCACAGAGAAGGCGGAAAACACGGTAATGCTGATGCCCTGTCTCGTCGGCCATGCAAGGTAGAATGCAGGCATTGCTCAAAGGCTGAGAATAAGGAGAATATCGTTGATGTCCGACTATTGCAGTTTGAGTCGGGTGAAGATTGGTCGACGGAACAACGAAGAGATCCCATTCTGGGCAAAGTAATTTCGGCCATTGAAACGGGCAAGCGACCTAGTCGTAAAGAAATTACCTCCGAAAGCCCTCTTTTAAAATCCTATTGGGCCCAGTGGGACAGTCTACTTATAAAAGATGGCTGCCTATATCGCAAATGGGAAAGTGAGGACGGTAAATCTCACCGGAACTTGATCGTCGTCCCAGACTCCAAAATAAGAGATGTCTTGTCGGAGTTTCACGATGGGCCAAGTGGAGGACATCTTGGCATAGCAAAGACCGCTGAAAAGGTAAAGCAGAGATTCTACTGGGTCGGCTGTCAAAAATCCATTGCCGACTGGATCGCCAATTGTGAAAGGTGCATAAAAGCTAAAGGTCCAACACGGAAGAGTCGAGGCTACATGCAGCAGTATAATTCAGGAGCCCCTTTTGAAAGAATCGCAATGGATGTAGCTGGACCGTTCCCCACAAGCGACTCTGGGAACCGGTATGTCTTAGTGGTCATGGATTACTTCAGTAAATGGCCGGAGGTTTATGCTATCCCAAATCAAGAAGCCAGGACAATTGTGGATGTGTTCAGCAAAAATTGGATTTGTCGCTATGGTGTTCCATCTGAGGTTCATTCCGATCAAGGTAGGAATTTTGAATCAGCGATCTTCAAGGAAATGTGTGACTCCTACGGAATTAAGAAAACCAGAACGACGCCCCTACATCCACAATCAGATGGCATGGTGGAAAGATTCAATCGCACCCTTGAAGAACATCTACGGAAAGTGGTGGACAGTGGCCAACGAGACTGGGATGAGCATATTCCAAAGTTTTTATTGGCTTATAGATCGGCCATTCATGATTCCACATCCCGGACCCCAGCCAAAGTTCTGTTCGGAAATGAATTAAAGCTACCTGGCGATTTGATATTCGGCGCTACCCCAAACGACGATGTGAACCAAGATGAAGACAGCCAAAACTCTTTTAGTAAAGTCCACGATGCAGTCCGACATCGAATAAAAATGGTTAGCAACCGCATGAAGGCAAGGTACGATCGAGCGGCAAATACCGATGGGTTTCAAGAAGGGCAACTGGTACTATTGTTCAACCCACAACGAAAGAAAGGACTATGCCCCAAATTGCAAACGCACTGGGAAGGACCCTACAAGATTGTCACGAAAATAAATGACGTCGTTTATCGCATCCAGAGGAGCGACAGTCCCAGGTCGAAGATGAAAGTTGTACACTTGGAGCGGCTGACCCCCTACGGAACGGGAACTGTGCCTATTCGGGACGAACAGGCTTAAGCGGGGGGCAATGTTACGAATATAACTTTAGATTTAAGTTAATTTAGATGAATTCCGTTAATTTAAGAATTTGAATTGTAACGTAAATTTCTACTACGCAGTTTATTTGAATAACTTCACAACAACAACCACTGTATAGATTTTTCTACATCCTTCCATTTCCTCTTTCATTTTCTATTTTGTTATTGTCGTACAATTCTTGTTAAACGTCATTCCTCTTTCTGTGTTATTCCCTCGCCTGTATATGTGTTGTTGTTATTCCTCTTTCTTTGTTATTCCCTCGCCTGTATATGTGTTGTTGTTATTGTAAGTTTGTTTACTCAAGTTTGTTGTTGTTATTGTTCACTCAGTAAGTTTGTTGTTGTTATTGTTACTCAATGTGTTTGTTGCATTGGTAGATTGTTCGTGATCTAGGTGTTACCAGATCGTCTAGAAACTTCTGTAGCGACAGGCAGGGCTCATATAAATAGAGGGAATGGAAAGGCAGTGAGTCAGTTGTGAATCAGATCGCGAATTGAAACCGTCGTGTAAAGTAAAGTGCAAAGTAAAGTTGTGTGAATAAAATCATTGTAATAATCGTAATCCGAAAGAACCTGCGTTTTATTTGGTACGCATTCTATCGGGAAATAAAACAACGTCTACACGGGATTTAGTAAAACCCAAGAACGTAAAAAAAAATATATATATATATATATATATCAGAACCGATTTCAACGAAATTTTACACACGTTAGGTTATATACGTTGTGCAAAATTATGTGTTAGTCGGCTTTATTTTTGGTCTTTGGTGCACCATTAACTTAAAATCGGATGAAACTATATATGAGAGCTATATCTAAATCTGAAACAATTTCAACAAAACTTGACACACTAGTAACTTCAGTACGTTGTGCAAAATTATGTTCCAATATTTTGGAGCTTTGGTGCACCATTTACTGAAAATCGGACGAAACTATATATAGAAGCTCTATCTAAATCTGGACCGATTTTGACGAAACTTAGCACACATCATTCTAGACTCAATTCAGTACGCCAAGCCAAATTTCGAGCAAGTCGAAAGATATATAGGGATTTTGTACACCATTTACATTAAATCGGACGAAAATATATATGGGAGCTATATCTAAATCTGAACCGATTTTTTTCCAATTTCAATAGGGGTCGTCCGTGGGCCAAATAGATGAGCTGTGCCAAATTTCATCCAATTCGGATTTTAAATGCGACCTGTACTTTGTATAAATCGATTCAGAAATAGGATGTGGCATTATATGAAGGCTGCACTAAAAGGTGGACCACCACGATACCCAATTTAAACAAATTAGGTTGAAACCCCGTTCGATATACGACAGAAATCCTGGAATTTAAAAAAAAAATAATCCGTACATTTCGCTACCGCCTTCCCTAACTGTAACATATCCGCCAATGCATTTATCCATGGTCAAATGGGTATGTGTACTTTTCTTTGTTTTCTATACAACTTCCTTTATCGATCAACTCAGTTTGTGTTTGTTTTTTTGTTCATGCTGAAAAATGGTTAATTTTTATGAAAGTCGGCAGGCGGTCAAAGTTCTTGTGTGCAAAAAGTTCCATTGTCAATAATTAACGTTGAACGTTTTGTAATATCTGATGGTTTTTTCTCCCGAACTTTTTCATGTGAAAAAAAACAAACAATAGCGCAGTTATAACAAATACAGTTCCTATGGTTTCGAAATTGAATAAACAAAAAATAAACTATTAACATTTTTTCCAGAACTGCCAATAATTTATCAATAAATCTTGATCGTTTATCTGTACTGGACTGTATGACTATCGCCATAATACAATCGACAGCTAATGCCACTTTTCATTGGCAATGATATTTCTATTTGGCGTTGCGAACAAAAAAGAGGAATAATTTCGCAAAAAGAAAAATTCAAACAGGGGAAAAACAAAAGCAATTAATGTACAGTGGGTCCAACATTTTTTGGAGATTGCATTTATAAGATTTTAACCTCATTTATCATGGCTAGCGATTTCCTTATCTGGAGTCTAAAATATTCCTTGCCAGAATATTTTCAATATAGATCCATGTTTGATGCAATTTCGTATTAAGTTACTCTTTAGTCCACACAAACTTATAATATCCTCCACAACATTGTTAAGTATATAAATTTATATTTATCTTCTACCTCGGTTTTTGTCAGATTTTCAAATTTCACAATTACCATCCCATATCATATGCTTTGAAAATTTGATCTTAGCCAATAAACCACTGTACCCATAGAACAAATGAGAATCCATTAAAATCCGATATAAAAACACAAAACATAGAAAAACAGAAACAATATTTGTAACAATTTATTCTTATTGCAAATAATGGCTGATGATTATATAAACGACCAGCAATCATACAATTCTAAACTATAATAAATTCTTCTACGGTACATATGTACACATTTTTTGTTCATATATGTAAAGAAGTACATATATGTACCGATAAAGTGTACTTTGTTTCTCTAACTCCCGCATAGTTTCCAAGATGGAATGATGGTGATATAACGCCAAAGCTGAACTATGAATCAATGACTTAAAATACTTAACAGATCACAGCAGTGTCCAGTTCTCAATATGTTTGACCGACAATGATTGGCCGTCGGTTGGTCAGTCGATGGTATCTCGATAAGGTACTACTGACGAACGGACACTTTGAGGATACATGCATGCATACAAGCCGACAAACATTGTTGTATTGACGAACAAACTGACTTGACTAATCTCTGGTCATAAAGTATTAACAAGTTCACATTAGAATTCCATTTGTGTGTTGCAGAAAATGTTTGAATGTGTAACGAGAGCGTTTTTTTGTTGTTGTTGTTTTTTCGACTCTTAAGCTTCACATGCAATCGCAATCAATTTGGATCTTAAACGGATTTTATGTTGATGTTGGTATGGGATATTACATACGGGAGTTTATATAGATTTTGTCTGGTTAAATTATATATATCCCAATATTAAGGCTGAAATGTTTAGGTTGTTTTCTTTATATGTAAATATCGAATGTCTCTAGATTCAAGTTTACATAAGCCATGCAATGTTTTTTTCCTTGGACAGACGGGCGGACACACATGTCTAGATTGAATCAGGTAGTCGAGATATGACGAACGGTATACTAAAAGTTGGGTCTTTGAGCTTAACTCCGTTATAGCTTAAATCTCCCTTCACTTGTAGGATCGCATTGTGATCTGACAGGTGAAATGAAATATCGGTTTTTTGTTCATCAATAAAAAGTCCCAGTCCCGTCTTTCATGCTAGCCGGGAGCCATCTTTGTAACGGAACAACTCTAGTTTAGTAAAAAGTATCAGATTTTTCTGAAATTTTTTCCAGAAGTAGGTATTTTTTTACCCTAAATACGGGAATATCTTTTTTTCTTGGGTTACCCGGTTATTTGACCTGGAAGTTAGAGTACGGGTACCCGGTTATATCCGGTTCTACGGATCCGGTTAATATAAAATGGGTATAATTTTAAAGCTGATAATCTATTTCATTGAGTGGTGATATGATGAGGTTATCTCAAACCGTTTTGAAGATACAGTCCAAAAACTGGGGTTTGGACCCCGATTTTTTTGAAAACCCTCCTTAAAGTCGAACTTGGGTACATTATGGTCCCTCTCCATTTCTGACTAAAATGATAGACTACAGTTTGTCCTTTCCAAAATGGTGCGATATGTGACTACATCTGTTGTGGATCAAAAGATATGGGCCTTGGAACCCTACAAAAACAAGGAAATTCTTTCTACATGACAGAATCTTTTTAATAGAATGTTTTTTTTTTTGTGGCTTTCTCCTATGGACAGATACCAACACCGGCTAGTAGACAGAATTTCCTTGTTTTTGTAGGGTTCTAAGACCCATATCTTTTAATGTTTTAATCAACACTCAGAGGAAAGGTATTTTTATAAGCTTAATTAAGCCTTAAACCTGGGTCAAGGACACTTAATCCGGATTAAGTGGCCCTTAATCCGGATTAAGTGGCCCTTAATCCGGATTAAGCCTTGATCCTGGGTCAAGGACCCTTAATTTATAAGATATATAAGGACTTTGGTGCACCATTTACTTTAAATCGAACGAAACTATATATCGAGCTATATTCGGAGAAAGTGGTTCTATGCATATTCTCAAAACGGACCATGACTATTTAGTACAATTTAGTACTTTATGTTCCCAAAATTACGCATTTCCTAAACTAACTCAATCCAACAGTAATTTTAATTCCTTAAGTCTGGAGTCCAGCCTATCCGTTTGCACATAATCAAGTTGTACCAAACATAGTACCATTTAGTACACATAAGTACCTCAATCCTGTACTCCAATAGTAATCCTAATTCCTATTTTTAAGTATTCAATCTCTTTACGCTCAACTAAATGCAGATAGTACCAAATTCTATGTGGTTCTATGCATATTCTCAAAACGGACCATGACTATTTAGTACAATTTAGTACTTTATGTTCCCAAAATTACGCATTTCCTAAACTAACTCAATCCAACAGTAATTTTAATTCCTTAAGTCTGGAGTCCAGCCTATCCGTTTGCACATAATCAAGTTGTACCAAACATAGTACCATTTAGTACACATAAGTACCTCAATCCTGTACTCCAATAGTAATCCTAATTCCTATTTTTAAGTATTCAATCTCTTTACGCTCAACTAAATGCAGATAGTACCAAATTTAGTACTTTTCATAGACATAAGTACGAATTTCTAAAATGGAGCATCTACATCCTTCTAACTTTCCATCAGTGAACCACATCCAAAATTTCAGAATTCTAGCTCTTCCCTTTGTCTACCCTCGATTCGGGGTCAATGACCTTTAATCCGGGGTCAATGACCCTTAATCCGTATTAAGCCTTAATCCGGGGTCAAGGATCCTTAAACCGGATTAAATGTTCCTTTAATACGGATTAAGTGTCCCTTAATCCGGATTATGCCTTAATCCGGATTAAGGGATTATCCGGCCCTTAATCCGGATTATGCCTTAATCCGGATTATGCCTTAATCCGGATTAAGTGTCCCTTAATCCGGATTAAGCCTTAAACTTGGGTCAAGGACCCTTAATCCGGATAAAGTGGCCTTAATCCGGATTAAGCCTTAAACTTGGGTCAAGGACCCTTAATCCGGATTAAGTGTCCCTTAATCCGGATTAAGGGCCACTTAATCCGGATTAAGTGTCCCTTAATCCGGATTATGTGTCCCTTAATCCGGATTAAGTGTCCCTTGATCCTGGGTCAAGGACCCTTAATTTATAAGATATATAAGGACTTTGGTGCACCATTTACTTTAAATCGAACGAAACTATATATCGAGCTATATTCGGAGAAAGCGATTCTATGCATATTCTCAAAACGGACCATGATTCCCAAAATTACGCATTTCCTAAACTACCTCAATCCAACAGTAATTTTAATTCCTTAAGTCTGGAGTCCAGCCTGTCCGTTTGCACATAATCAAGTTGTACCAAACATAGTACCATTTAGTACACATAAGTACCTCAATCCTGTACTCCAATAGTAATCCTAATTCCTATTTTTAAGTATTCAATCTCTTTACGCTCAACTAAATGCAGATTCGGGGTCAATGGCCTTAAATTCGGGTTCAATTATGGCTTTTAATCCGGGGTCAATGACCCTTAATCCGTATTAAGCCTTAATCCGGGGTCAAGGATCCTTAAACCGGATTAAGTGGCCCTTAATCCGGATTAAGGGATTATCCGGCCCTTAATCCGGATTATGCCTTAATCCGGATTAAGGGATTATCCGGCCCTTAATCCGGATTATGCCTTAATCCGGATTAAGGGTCCTTGACCCAAGTTTAAGGCTTAATCCGGATTAAGGGATTATCCGGCCCTTAATCCGGATTATGCCTTAATCCGGATTAAGGGTCCTTGACCCAGGTATAAGGCTTAATCTGGATTAAGGGACACTTAATCCGGATTAAGGGCCACTTAATCCGGTTTAAGGATCCTTGACCCGGCCTATCCGTTTGCACATAATCAAGTTGTACCAAACATAGTACCATTTAGTACACATAAGTACCTCAATCCTGTACTCCAATAGTAATCCTAATTCCTATTTTTAGTTTTCAATCTCTTTATGCTCATCTAAATGCAGATAGTACCAAATTTAGTACTTTTCATAGACATAAGTACGAATTTCTAAAATGGAGCATCTACATCCTTCTAACTTTCCATCAGTGAACCACATCCAAAATTTCAGAATTCTAGCTCTTCCCCTTTAATCCGGGGTCAATGACCCTTAATCCGTATTAAGCCTTAATCCGGGGTCAAGGATCCTTATACCGGATTAAATGTCCCTTAATCCGGATTAAGTGTCTCTTAATCCGGATTAAGTGGCCCTTAATCCGGAGTATGCCTTAATTCGGATTAAGGGATTATTCGGATTAAGGGCCACTTAATCCGGATTAAGCCTTAAACCTGGGTCAAGGACCCTTAATCCGGATAAAGTGGCCTTTAATCCGGATTAAGTGGCCTTTAATCCTTAATCCTGGGTCAAGGACCCTTAATCCGGATTATGCCTTAATCCGGATTAAGGGTCCTTGACCCAAGTTTAAGGCTTAATCCGGATTAAGGGCCACTTTATCCGGATTAAGGGCCACTTAATCCGGATAATCCCTTAATCCGGATTAAGGCATAATCCGGATTAAGGGCCGGATAATCCCTTAATCCGGATTAAGGGTCCTTGACCCAGGTTTAAGGCTTAATCCCTTAATCCGGATTAAGCCTTAAACCTGGGTCAAGCCTTAAACCTGGGTCAAGGACCCTTAATCCGGATTAAGTGTCCCTTAATCCGGATTAAGTGGCCCTTAATCCGGATAAAGCCATAATCCGGATTAAGCCTTAATCCGGATTAAGCCTTGATCCTGGGTCAAGGACCCTTAATTTATAAGATATATAAGGACTTTGGTGCACCATTTACTTTAAATCGAACGAAACTATATATCGAGCTATATTCGGAGAAAGTGATTCTATGCAAACGGACCATGACTATTTAGTACAATTTAGTACTTTATGTTCCCAAAATTACACATTTCCTAAACTACCTCAATCCAACAGTAATTTTAATTCCTTAAGTTCCTTCCTTCCTCTGGAGTCCAGCCTATCCGTTTGCACATAATCAAGTTTTTTGAGTAGAAATGAAGTAAGACTTATTGGTCGGTAAGATTTTCGATTCGAAGTGTTCCTTGTTTAAAAAACTGCCATGGTTTCCTGTAAGGCTTTCGAATTTGACCAAGTATGCTGATCGATAGTCCGCCTTTTTATACCCTTCACCACACTGTGGTACAGGGTATTATGTCTTTGTGCATATGATTGTAACAGGCAAAAGGAATCGAGATAGACCCATGGTTCCTTTTGAGAATATGCATAGAATCACCTTCTGAGTCGATTTATGCATGTCCGTCCGTCTGTTGATGTTAAATGGTAAACGAAGTACAGGTCGCATTCATAATCCGATTTGGCTGAAATTTGGTACAGCTCATTTATTTGGCCCAAGGACGAACCCTATTGAAATCGGTTCAGATTTAGATATAGCTCCCATATACGGACTTTAGTCCCTGCAAATCATTCGATTTGCACGAATTTTTGCATAGCGTACTGAATTAAGTCTAGAATGATGTGTGCTAAGTTCCCCAAGAAAAAAAGATATTTCCATAATTAGGGTAAAAATTCCTAACTCTGGAAAAAATGTCAGTAAAATCTGATCGTTTTTACTAAACTATAGTTAAGCCTTTGCTCTTTATCTTGGTGTCGACTGTCCCTTCCATGGTTTTGAGTAGAAATGAAGTAAGACTTATTGGTCGGTAAGATTTTCGATTCGAAGTGTTCCTTGTTTAAAAAACTGCCATGGTTTTCTGTAAGGCTTTCGAATTTGACCAAGTATGCTGATCGATAGTCCGCCTTTTTATACCCTTCACCACACTGTGGTACAGGGTATTATGTCTTTGTGCATATGATTGTAACAGGCAAAAGGAATAGAATCACCTTCGAGTCGATTTATGCATGTCCGTCCGTCTGTTGATGTAAAGGTTCCTTTTGAAATTTGACATTTATGCAACCCTATTAAATCGGATTCAGATTTAGATATAGCCTTCTTTAGAAATCATTCGATTTGCGATTTATGCATGTCCGTCCGTCTGTTGATGTTAAATTGTAAACAAAGTACAGGTCGATTCATTAATCCGATCATATAGTTACGGATTAAGTGTCATTTACCCCGGATTAAGCTTTAATCCGGCTTAAGGGTAATTGACCACGGATTAAGGCTTAATCGGATTGAAGTTCATTGAGCTTGGTACAATTTTGATTTAATTGGAATGGCGTATATAAGGATACGAAAGGCACTAAATGGTACTAAAGTTGGTACAATTTGGTTTGTGTGAACTGGCAAAGCGGTAATCCTAAAATTTGGAATTAAAATTACTGTTGGAAGTGTTCCTACACATTGAAAAATTGAAGTGTTGCTACACATTGAAACATTGTGGTAATTTTGTAAAATCTTAATTTTGTGAACTAAATTGTACTATTTTTGATACAATTTAGATTTGAGTGAATGGGTAGAGATGGAAAACTTATATTTGGAATTTGAATTACTGTAAGAGTAGGTAGGTTTAGGTGGAATTGGTAAATTTGTACTGACGATTACCACTTGAAAGCAGAATTGAGTTAGTTTTTATACCCTTCTCCACACTGTGGTACAGGGTATTATGTCTATGTGTATATGTATGTAACAGGCAAAAGGAAACGAGGTGGTTCCTTTTGAGAATATGCATAGAATCACTTTTTAAGTCCATTTATATTACCCATTTAATATTAATCAGGAAAGGAAAAAACACACACACCAATTGTATTTCTGATTCATATGAAATATTAATATTTGTAGCGGACTATTATTTTACTACACTAAATTACAGTTTTATTGGGAATGTGTCCAGAATTTTTATTTATCATTGTGCTTAACATAATACTGAGTACAGTACCATTATGGGAAATACTATCAAATAATGTTTTAAATTAAATCCAACTTAAAATGCAACACACAGCCATTTCAAAGGCAATTGAAAACAATTCGTTTTATTAAATGTCCAGATTGTTAAATTAGAAACAAAACATATGTCTTCTGGTAGCACCTACAACAATTTTGACCAGACAATTTGTTGTTTGTTTAAATTTCAGTTGACATTTTAATTTTGCATTCACACATGCACACACACCCCTTTCAGTTTTGAAAGAATTGGTAATATTTTAAGTTGTCGAGTGTCTTTAGCTGTCACGCTCTGATACTTTTAAAGAATTCGATTTTTTTTGTGAAACAAAGTTTTTTTATTAATTTACCTGTCACAACAGGATAAAATGTATTTCTTAAGCTTATTAGCTGGTGTTTGAAAATATTTATGTGCGTTTAAACAAAAATATTTGAAGCGGATTATTAAAAAGAATTGAATGCATAACCGTCACAAAATGTAAGGAAAGAGAAATAAGTGCGCACAAGTTCCGCAGAATATGGGTGTCATGTTCACAGGATTCGACCAAAGGTTAAGTTGGTCTATGGTCTCGCGTTCATCAGTAACCCTAATATTCGGCATTTTGAGCATTCTGAGTTGCTATCAAAAATTCCATTCAAAATAATTGGAATTAAGTATTCCAGGTGCCAATTTGGTTTCGAAATATCCTTGGAACACAATGGTGTAATATGTCCACATTTTTGTTATATCTTACTCTCTATAAAAATTCTATCTTTTGTAAATGTCAATATTCCTATGAGAGAGGATGCAAAATATTCATGTAAACCCACCTGAGATAAAAACAAAGATTTTTATATAAAAATATAATGCAAAGATTTATTAAAACTATTAAAGAAAATATAACACAATGTTGAAATTAATGAACATGTATCAATGGCATTTGGGATCAGAATATCCTTATAATGTTCTGCTGACTTTTACCAAGAACCTCTGCCACCACCATGTTTGTTGGCCCATGGGTTGCCACCGCCCTGTTTGTATCCCCAACCACCATGATTGCCACCAAAACCGCCATTGTTGCCACCACCATGACCTCCGAAACCTCCATTGTTTCCACCATGACCGCCATAACCTCCATTGGATCCACCATGACCACTATAACCTCCACTGGATCCACCATGACCTCCAAAACCACCAAATCCTCCGCCTCCACCACCGCCATTATATCCACCAAAACCACCAGAGCCACCATGTTTACCAGCGAAGCCGCCTCTACCTCCTCCACCATTTCCAAAACCACCTTGTTTATTTGCCCAAGGATTTGAGCCAAAACCGCCACCATATGAGGCACCTCCACTTTGTTTATTCGCCCAAGGATTATTGGAGCCAACGCCACCATAACCACCTCTGCTACCACCACCACCATAACCACCTTGTTTATTGGCCCATTGGTTACCACCGCCAAAGCCTCCTCCACCACCTCCTGCCGATACGGTTACAACCAAAATTACCGCAATTAAAAATACAGTTAAACGCATCTTGATGTTCCTTTCCAGATAGACAATCTCTCTTGAAAATGCAGTTAACAATTACAAAGGTGCACTGTGCCATTGAAGATCTAATCAATGGTCTTTATATATGAATTTAATCAAGATATTTTTTTTTTTTTCAAATTGATGCTGTTGTTGCTGTCGTTACTTGCAAAACATTTCCCTTTTCGACGACGAGGTAGTAATTAATTTTGTCTTCCTCTCTGCTTACTTTCAAATATACCTTTCAACTTAGAATCTGAGTGGTTCTATGTTAAATGTATATTATAAGTCGTCCATCCACGTTTTTCCATTTATATGGCATAATTACATATTTCCTAATATTTCAATTGGCCACCCAAACATGAACATGTAAAATGCACTTAATCTTTCTACTAACAGGGTGACCCAAGTGATTCGATTTTATGAAACAATATTCAAATTGTTTGCCATCGCCGATTTTTAATTTTTATATATAGTTAAGATATTGAAACTACAGAATCCCAAAGGCCAGGCCGATTTATTTACTAGCCTTTAGGTTGAAAATAGTTTACAATCCAAATACAAATGGATTCTGCAGGGGTATTATTCACTTTGATTGAGGACCATCAAAACAAACTTAAACGTTGCGGTTCTTTATATGTGAGGCTATCTCATAATAATGACTTAAATTAAATATAGAGGGTTTTTACTCACCAAGAATGCCGAAAGCCAAATTGGTGGTGGAAAATGCAACCAAAGCCTGAAAACTCCCAAGGCTATGTGAAAGCCTGTTGACCTATTGAAAATTTTCTGAAAAAAAATAAATTGTTTGCCACTAAGAACCCGTAATACTTAATAACAACCACCTAGTTTTGAAAATACGACTAAATGTTCAAAATGGGAGCTACACCAAAATGTGGGTCTACATTAAAAGTTTTTCTACGGAAAAGTTTTTTTAGCACTTAGAAACCGGTATGCCAAATTAAATCCACCACCTTAGGCTTCGAATTACCTAAACAGTCAGCGGGACCAAGTCTCGTGAATACGGCATTATTTTGGGTAAACCTCACGCATAAACAGAATAGAAAAGAAGTGTGAATGGAGTTAAGTTCGGCCGGGCCGAACTATGGATACCCTCCATCATAGGTATACTAATAGTTACTCGAAATGAAGATATAGGGAACATAGCAAAAAATATATCTATACCACCAATTGTATCCAGCGAATGTACACCAAATACGAATTTCAGCAATTTTTAATGAATATTTTTCCTAAAATAGCAAAACCCCAAAATGTGGAGAGATTTTGACGACGCATGTTAGAGTGGGACATGTGTATAAAATCCCTAAAATACTGCAATTTAGAGGGCAACGTTATATGAGGCGATCGTCATATGAAAATTGTCACTGAGGGGAAAAATTTGTATGCGTACGTCCCTGGAGGCTATACCTAAATCGGGATCAATATTGATTACATTGTGTAGGAATTATCGAATATTTGGAGGTATCATTATATGATACCTCCTTCATGCTAAATATTAAAAAATACCGAAAATCCGTAGGTATCATTTGCGACGGATATAGTTCGTTCTCGAACCTGACGTTCCAGTTTATTATCTCGATATCTTTCGAAGGTAGAATGATAACAACAGATGGCTAAATCGTCTTAGAATTCCATACTTTTGCGCCCAAGAACCCACGAATACCGAAAAGTGGAGGGTACCCTTATATAGGGGCTATCCTAAAAAATTACTTACTTACTTAGCTGGCTTGTTACAGAACGTTTGTTCCATATGCCGTGCTTAAAAAAGATTTCCAAGCGCGTCTGTCTTGTGCGCATCTCATCCAATTTGAAAGACTATGTTCCAAAATGTTTTTTTTTCTACTTGGTATTTCCATCTGATTCGTGGCCTTCTCCTTCTACGGGAACCATCAGAAGGCTCCCTTTTATATGCCTTTTGAGCTGCCTCATCTGCTTGCGCAAGTACCCATGCTTCAGATCCATATAACAGCACGAGTAGTATCGGCGTCTTGTAAAGTGTGAGTTTGGTCTGGCGGGTGGTGGCCTTGTTTCTAAACTGCTTACTTAGACCATAGTGGCATCTGTTGGCCATCACAATCCTTCTCTAAATTTCAAAACTGATGTCATTCGTTTTATTTATGGCGGTACCAAGGTATATAAAATCTTTAACTACATCGAAGCTGTAGTTCTCAAGTTCCACAGATAGTCCGAGTCTACTGGACGTCTTGCGCGTTGATACCATCAGCTTGGTCTTCTCGCTGTTTACAGTCAGACCCACTTTGGCAGACTCCTTCTCAATTTGTTCAAAGGTGGCTGTTATCGCTCGCAATGTTGACCTTGTGCCACTTAAAGTTATCCTGCATAGCCGATATAATTTTTTATATTTTTTTATTTGAATTTGGTACTTATTAAGAACTCAACAAGCTAATTTACAGCCAACCGGTCGCAAAATAGATCAAAACCTCCAAAATACTGAAAATTGGTGGGTACGGTTATATGGGAGCTGTCTGGTTGGCTTTTGGACATATATATATAATTTTTAAAAAATTTGGAACGTAATAATAATCCAATGTAGCATTTTTCAGCGACTACAAAAAACCAGTAAGGAAAGTAGTAAAGTCGGACGGGGCCGACTATATGATACCCTTCACCACTTTGGGCATATTCAACCGATGAATCATAACAGACGTCGAATTTTTGAAGGACCACTAACATGAAAATCGATCCATAAACATGCCATTCTGGAACCTATACTAAATTTTTCATTTGGTCAGATATAGAAGCTATATCTAAATCTGAACCGATTTCAGGAAACTTAACACACATATAGACCTAATTCATTACGCTGTGCCAAATTTAGTGCAAACCGAAAGATATTAAGGGACTTTGGTGCACCATTTACATTAAATCGGACGAAAATATATATGGGAGCTATATCTAAATCCGAACCGATTTTCAGGAAACTTAACACACAAAATTCTAGACAGAATTCATTACGCTAAGCCAAATTTAGTGCAAATCGAGAGATATATAGGGACTTTTGTGCACAATTTACCTTAAATCGGACGAAAATATATATGAGATCTATATCTAAATCTGAACCGATTTCCAGGAAACTTAACACACATCATTCTAGAGATAATTCATTACGCTGTGCCAAATTTCGTGCAAATCGAAATATATATAGGGACTTTGGTGCACCATTTTCATTAAATCGGACGAAAATATATATGAGAGCTTTATATAAATCTGAACCGATTTTCACGAAACTTAGACCTTTTTTGTCAAATCGACTCAAAAAGTGATTCTATGCATATTCTCACACGGAACCATGTGTCTATCTCGTTTCCTTTTGCCTGTTACAAACATATGCACTAAGACATAATACCATGTACCTTAGTGTGGTGAAGGGTATAAATAGAATTTGGTTGAAGAACCTAAAAATACCGAAAATTGGGGGGTACCCTTATATTGGGGATACCAGAAAAAATTGATCAATATTTATAATTTACAGTGGAGAGATTGGCTACCTAATAAGAACAATCAATTCGGTCGAAAAATACGATCAGAACCCCCAAAATACCAAAAATTTGGAAGTACCGTTATATGGGGACTACCAGGAAACCTGGACCTATATTTATAATTTTTAATGGAGTAATTTGGTACCCAATAAGAACCCAATGTACAAAATTTCAGAGAATTCAGTTATAAAACGAGACAATGAACCCGAAAATACCGAAAATTGGGGGTACCCTTGGGGGCTATCCGAAAAAAGGACCTTTATTTATAATTTTTGGTAGGGATATTTGCTACCCAATAAGAACTCAAAGTACCAAATTTCAGCGAATTCAGTTAAAAAACGCGCTCAAGAACCTCAAAATACCGAAAATTGGGGGTACCCTTGGGGGCTATCCGAAAAAAGGACCTTTATTTATAATTTTTGGTAGGGATATTTGCTACCCAATAAGAACTCAAAGTACCAAATTTCAGCGAATTCAGTTAAAAAACGCGCTCAAGAACCTTAAAATACCGAAAATTTTGGGGTACCCTTATATGGGAGCTATCCGAAAAAAGGGACCTTTATTTATAATATTTGGTAGGGAGATTTGCTACCCAATAAGAACTCAAAGTACAAAATTTCAGCGAATTCAGTTAAAAAACGCGCTCAAGAACCTCAAAATACCGAAAATTTTGGGGTACCCTTATATGGGAGCTATGCCTAAACGTGGACCGATTTTCTCAAATTTCAATAGGGTTCGTCCTTGGGCCAATTAAGAGACCTGTGCCAAATTTCATCCAATTCGGATCATAAATGCGAACTGTACTTTGTTTACAATTTAACATGGACAGACGGACGGACGGACGGACAGACGGACATGCGTAAATCGACTCAGAAAGTGATTCTATGCATATTCTCAAAAGGATCCATGGGTCTATCTCGATTATTTTTGCCTGTTACAAACATATGCACAAAGACATAATACCCTGTACCACAGTGTGGTGAAGGGTATAATTATTTTATTATATAAAAGCGAACGAAATTACAATAAGATACTGGTAATCTGACAATTGATTTCTGTAATCAATCCGAGTTACCATTTTTTCAGGACTATGGGCGTTTTTATTAGTTTAAATATTTATTCATTTAGTTATCATTTAAATAGCATTATGTTTTTACTAAAAACTAAACGTATTCATTTTCAAAATATTTACTTTAAATAAAATGTGTACAAATTTCACTAAAATATGTAAAGTTTTGTTTGATCTCTTTATTGAAGGCGTCGATCAAAACTAAGAAAACCCTTCATGGCTCATAATTCTAACTGTAATTTCGTGGCATGCTACGGTTTAAATAAAAATACTCATAAACCAGTGCACATGGCAGTACAGTCGAACGGGGCTGAACATATTGTAACTACCACGAAAATCTAACTTTCTAGGTTCTATATTCTGAGCCTGTGCGAAATTTGAACCATCTTGAACTATGATAGGTTAACAGATTCACTTTCTAGCGCTGAAATATTTTCCAAATCATGTTTTCTCGAGGTGAAAATTTACGCCATAAAATAAAAATTTGGTCATTTTAGGAATATTGACCGATTCCCTTCACCGTATAAAATATGTGATGTTCAGCATACAAACTCTTGGGGCTGTAAAAAGCTACAATACCCTGTCTACATATCCAGATTCTGTAATGCAGTCCGGATTAGCGAGTTTTAGCGACTTTTTTTTCGTGAAATACATTTTGCTACACCCTGTATAATCTCGTCACGGTGATGAACATCATACAACATCTGCATCATGATTTAACAATTAATATATTTTATGATCTGTTAATATGGATTTGTAATTAATGACTAATGAAGAGATTTTTTTTTCAAATTTTTAAATAATTAATACATTGTTGTTGGTTTTAGTTTTATGCGCCAACAACCATATTCGTGAGAAGTGTTTAGCGAACTAAAACAATTAATTAAATCTTAATTAATGGAAATTACACTTAAACTACAATAAAAATTACAAGATTTCATTAAATACTCGATAATATGGGGAAATTAAATACAACATAAATTAAAATTAGGAAAGTGTGGTGGTATAAAAATTTTAAACTACGGTTACAGAATTTGCATAAAATGATTTATATTTTATTATTTCAATTTGTAATTCAATGTAATAAAGTACTAAACGTATTATTGGAAATATGTTTGCCAATTGCTTATGCAAAATCCAAACGGATTTTCAAACATCACATGTAATTTAATTATATATCCAAACAGTAGTTTATATAATAAATTTAGGTCCAAATAAAAACACACATCATTTACTTTAAATTATAATGTAGTATACAAATGAATATTTAATGTAATAAAAAAAATTAAATACTTTTCTGAGTTAAGTTAAACATCATTGAGACCTATTTTATGACTAGTCATCTTCATGATCATCGTTATCTGCTGCATCATGAAATCATAAAAGTGTTCATAAATAAACTGCTTCACATTGAATTAAAATCTTTTTGTTTTGCATTTGCATTTAGTTCCTGTTTAGTGGAAGTGATGCAAATGTGGTATAGGTTGGTAATGTGGTATAGTCACTTTTTTTGTAAACTGAAAATTTTAGAATAACTGAAACATGTTCTATAGTTTGCTGTTCTCAAAAAAATAAGATAGCAATGACCTGTTTAATTTATTTAAATCACGTTGAGAATCAGTACCAAAAATAAAATTTTTCATGAAATTGACTTTTTTTCGGTTGAAGTTTAAAAATAATTTTTTGTTTTACGGATGTACTTTAATCGTTATTACTAAAGCATTAAAATAATCAGTATGAACTAAAAATCAAATAATATGCGCGATTGCACCACATAATCACCAATTTGGAAAAAATTAGACATTTCTTCAGTAAACACAAGTGTAGGTAATGTGGTATACCTTGATTCTGCATGAAAAAAGGCCAGCACTAGACAAAATCTCATTACTATGTGAAACATTTGTACTCTACGAGAGTCTACAATGAATCACAAGGATGAAAAACAAAGGCTATGAGTTTTAACAACTTCTCCATAAAAAAATTTAATATTGACATGTGTAGACATTATTATATAATAAAAATTTAAGTTCCACTCAACGTATCCGATAAAAATCTTAACAGACATAAATCTCGAGCTAATTCGCATTCATTAAAAACAATAAATTATATAAGATATCAATTGGAAGTGAAAATTATAATATACTACATTAACATCATGTGGTATACCACATTACCTGCACTTTTTTTAAAATCACTTTTTATGGGATTTCTAATATTTTCTCAAATATCTCTTAAATTGTTAGAATAATATTATTTTCAAATTGATACATGGAAAGACAACACATGTAGCATGTTAAGTGCAAAATTTCAATTTAATCGGATAAAAAATAAAAATTTGGCAATCTAAAAACAAATGGGTATACCACATTTGCATCACCTCCTATAGTCTTCTGTGCAAAACTAAAAAAGTAGTTAAATAAAATTAACCTTGAAATAAGTGGATTACCACAGATGCTACCCACAATGAAGTCATGCGCTAAGTAGACAACTTGTATCAATTTTTATGGTCATTTAGTTAAATTAATTTGTGTTTGTGTGTGTATGTTGAAGTGAAAGGATGATTCTACTATTAATTGATTTTTTCTCACATTAGATCATTGAGTATCTACAGAGGAAAATTATCTGAATATGCTTAAAATTATTTCAATATTTGGCAAGTATTTGTAAAATGTATCATAGAGATGACTTTCACAGCATACATTTGTGTAAAGTCTTTATAACCGGGTCTCTAATTTGGTAGTTCATTTTCCCCGATAATAATAACATCCTGGCAAATAAAAACCGTTTGTACTTCATCGAAATAATCATTTCCTACCCTATAAAGTAAGCATTTCCGTCCGTCTGCATGTTGTAATTACTCTAACCTCTGAACGAATTAAGATAGATTGCCAACATTTCGCATAGAATTGTCTTTTGTCTGCATGCAGGTCAAGTTCATAGGTGGGCTATATAGGTCCGCGTTTAGGCATAGCTCTCATATAAAGGTACCCCATAATTTTCGATATTTTGGGCTTCGTATCGTATTTTTGATCGATTGGGCTATATTTTAGTACTTGAGTTCTTATTGGGTTGCATTTATCTCCAATAAAAATTATAAATATAGGATAATTTTTCCGAGTAGACCCCATATAAGAGTACCCCACAAATTTCGACATTTTGGAGTTCTTGAACGCGTTTTTTAACGGAATTCGCTGTAATCTGGTATTTTGTAACAAATTTCACAGAAAAGACAAACTTATTATTATTATTATTTTTATCCCCCAATTTTCGGTATTTTGGGATTTCTGAGCACGTTTTTGAACCGAATTCACTGAAATTTGATACATTGAGTTATTATTGGGTACTAAATTTTCCCACTAAAAATTCTAAATATAGATCAACTTTTTCTGGTAGCTCACATATAACGGTACACCTAATTTTCTGAATTTTTAGGTCTTCGAGCATGTTTTTCAACCGAATTCGCTGTAATTTGGCTGTTTGTGTTCTTATTGGAAACCAAATATCCCCAATAAAAATTATAAATATAGGTGGGGGGTTTCAAAAGTATGAAATTCTAAGACAAATTAACCGATTTATCCATCTGTGTTAAATCATTCAACCTTCGGAAGATATCGAGATAAAACCAGTAAGGAAAGTAGTAAAGTCGGACTGGGCCGACTATATGATACCCTTCACCACTTTGGGTATATTCTACATATGTATCCTAACACCCGATTTCAGGGTAACTTGCTAGAGACTAATTTGTATTACATCAGTACGTTGTCCAAATCGGCCTAGCTATGGATCTTTTTAGAAGCTTAGCAACATCATTCTAGCCTTAATTTAGTACGCTATGACAAATTTCGTGCAAATCGAATGTTTTTCAGAGACTTTTGGTGCACCAATTACATAAAATCGGGTGAAAATATATATATGGGAGCTATATCTAAATCTGAACCGATTTTCACGAAACTTAACACACATAATTCTAGACCTAATTAATTACGCTGTGCCACATTTCGTGCAAATCGAATGATATATATGGACATGGGTACACCATTTACATTAAATCGGGCGAAAATATATATGGGAGCTATATCTAAATCTGGACCGATTTTTCCCAATTTCAATAGGGTTCGTCCTTGGGCCAAAGTGTGACCTATGCCAAATTTCATCCAAATCGGATCATAAATGCGACCTGTACTTTGTTCACAAAAATACATGGACAGACAGACGGACGGACATGCATAAATCGACCATGCATATTCTAAACAGGACCCATGTGTCTACCTCGTTTCCATTTGCCTGTTACAAACATATGCACAAAGACATAATACCCTGCACCACAGTGTGGTGAATATAATGATACCTACTCATTTTCGGTATTTTTATACCCTTCACCACACTGTGGTACAGGGTATTATGTATTTGTGCATATGTTTGTAACAGGCAAAAATAATCGAGATAGACCCATGGTTCCTTTTGAGAATATGCGTAGAATCACTTTCTGAGTCGATTTACGCATGTCCGTCTATCCATGCATGTATTTTTGTGAACAAAGTATAGGTCGCATTTATGACCCGATTTGGATGAAATTTGGCATAGGTCACTTATTTGGCCCAAGGACGAACCCTATTGAAATTGGGAAACATCGGTTAAGATTTAGATATAGCTCCCATATATATTTTCGTCCGATTTTATGTAAATGGTGCACCAAAGTCCCTTTATATCTTTCGATTTGCACTAAATTTGGCACAGCGTAATGAATTAGGCCGTCTGTCCGTCCATGTATTTTTGTTAACAAAGTACAGGTCGCATTTATGATACGATTTGGATGAAATTTGGCATAGGTCACTTAATTGGCCCAAGGACGAACCCTATTGAAAGTGGGAAAAATCGGTTCAGATTTAGATATAGCTCCCATATATATTTTCGTCCGATTTATGGTAAATGGTGCACCAAAGTCCCTATATATCTTTCGATTTGCATGAAATTTGGCATGGCGTAATGAATTAGGTCTAGAATGATGTGTGTTAAGTTTCCTGAAAATCCGTTCAGATTTAGATATAGCTCCCATATATATCATCGTCCGATTTAAGGTAAATAGTGTACCAAAGTCCCTATATATCTTTCGATTTGCATTAAATTTGGTATAGCCTACTGAATGAAGTCTAGAATGATGTGTGTTAAGTTTCCTGAAAATCGGTTCAGATTTAGATAAAGCTCCCATATATATCATCGTCCGATTTAAGGTAAATAGTGTACCAAGGTCCCTATATATCTGTTTATTTGCCCGAAATTTGGCATAGTGAAATGCATTAGGTCTAGAATGATGTATGTTAATCGGTTCAGATTTAGATATAGCTCCCATATATATACTCGTCCGATTTAAGGTAAATGGTGTACCAAAGTCCCTATATATCTTTCGATTTGCAAGAAATTGGGCATAGCGAACTTAATTAAGTCTAGAATAGTGCACGTTAAGCTTCGTGAAAATCGGTTTGGATTTACATATAGCTCCTATATAAATTTTCGTCCGATTAAATGTAAGTGATGTACTTAAGTCCCTATACATATTTCGATTTGTACAAAATTTGGCATAGAATACTGAAATGAGTCTGGAGTGATGTGTGTAAAGTTTCCTGAAAATTGGTTCAGATTTATATATAGCTCCTATATATTTTTTCTTCCGATTTTATGTAAATTGTGCCCTAAAGACCCCACGTTTGTCCGATTGCCATACAATTTTGGACGATAAAATGTACTTAATATAATTTAACCTCTGCCTTTCTCATTGAAATCGGTTCAGATTTTATATAGCTTCTACATATATATTTTGGTCCGATTTTACACAAAATTGACACAAATTTTGCAAAACGTACTAAAGTTTTGAAATGTGGAATGTTTTGAACTCGATTCAGATTTGGATAGAGCTTCTATAAATATTTTCTCCCGATTTTAAGTAATTTTGTCCCGTTGTAAGAAGCAACCCTATATGTGAATAAATGAAAAATTTAGTATAGTTTGGAGAATTCGACGTCTGTTAGCATTCATCTGTTGAATATACCCAAAGTGGTAAAGGATATCATATAGTCGGCCCCGCCCGACTTTACTGCTTCCCTTACTGGTTTATATTTGGCGTGAAGAAAGGTATTGTGATGCAAAAATGCTAGTTTCGAAATTGAGCTATATCAATCCTCAATTACGCATAGCACCTCATATAATGATAGCTCCAAATGTTCGGTAATTTCTACACGATGTAATCAATATTTGTCCCACTTTAAAAATTGCTTCAAGGTACATTCCGTAAAACTGTAATGATAACTTTCACCTTTGGAATATCGTTCCTACCACAAATTGTCCCAATTTTTCGTATAGCCCTAATATACTGGCGCCCCCATTATTCGGTATTTTGGGTTTGGGCACGTTCGGGTTTGGGCACGTTGTTCAACCTAATAAACTGTAATCTGGTATTTTGAGTTCTCGCAAGGTAGAAAATCGTTTTAATAAAAATGACGAATTTTGGTCCACTTTTAGGGCTAGCCTCCATATTTCGGTTTTTGGACAGAGCAGTATTTGGTTTTGACCTCATTTTCCATTGCAGTGGCTGTAAAATTATTATTATTATTTTTTTTGTTGGAAAATTGGTCCAGAGTATCCGGTTTGGGAGAAACCGTTTATTATGGGGCTACATCAAAACTTGGAACCAAGGACCCCATTTCCCATACCAGAAGTTTTATTGATATAAAACCCAAATTTGGCCATCTATGTCAAGTGGTTCGCCAGTTAATGAGCTTATACCCAATCTTAGGTTAAACACATAAAATAGGGGTACCTTTGAATGGGTGCTACGCGGACCTACATCAATAAATTTTTTCATGCGTATTTAGTACCCAAAGAGAACTCTCTGTGCGACATTATAGTCAATTTGGTCGTAAAATGTGTCTAATAGGCAAAAATTACCTTAAATCGAGAGGTAAGGGGTCTATATCAAAACTTGGACACAGGGACTTCATTTCGCATACCAGTATTAATATAAAAACTATCTGAGCCAAATTTTGGCCGCCTATGCCTATGTCAATTTGTTCGCCATGAATATTTGATAACCATAGATAACTCTTTTTTGCCAAATTTCAGCCAATTTGATCGTAAAATGTGTCTAAAAAAGGAAAATTACTTAAATCGGAAGGCTATATCAAAACTTGGACCCAGAGACTCAATTTCCCATACCAATATTCGCTCTGACATTGAAAACATGTGAGCCAAATTTTGGCCGCCTATGTCAATTTGTTCGTCAGTTTATGAGTTTGTCCAAACTTGTCCAAAATCAAACAGTAGCCGATATTGCGGGGTGTCTTGCTACCCCAAAAAGAAGACCGAGTTATGTAAATTTTATTAGAGTGACTTTGTACAAAATTGGAATCCAAAATATGAAACTAAAATCATTTCGCTTAAAAAAGTGGGGTTACCTTTTTATGGAGGCTACCCGAAATAGTTGTCAAATATTGACAACTTTTAGTGTGGATATTTGGTACCCATTGAGAACACCAAGTACTTAATTATTACAAATTCCATTGAAAAATGCTATGAAAAGCACCAACATACCGAAAATTGGGTGAGTGCCATTATATAGAGACCATGCCTTAACTTCAACCAATACAGCCCATCTTCAAGCTCATCGTGAATGGTATCATATAACCGGAATGTCAGATTTTGTTTAATATCCTTTCTGGTTTTTTGTTATTTTGCTGACATATAAATGAAACGCCTCAAATTTATACAACACAGAACATTCTTATTTAAAATTTTAACAAATATTGTCACAATTTTCTGCTTTAACAATATTTTATTACAACACAAAGTATGAACGAAAATAATAATCACCAAATTATCGAAGTAGGTTATTTTTTTAAATACAAAATCTGTTCCATATTTCATAAAAACACAATTCCAAATAGCAACAACCAAATCACCACCAGCCACTTCCTCTGCTAATATAACCACCATTCCAGCCACCATTATTCCAACCGCCATGGCCACCAGACCAACCTCCATGACCACCAGACCATCCACCATTCCAGCCGCCACCGCCGCCACCACCAACACGTATTACTTTAATTACTTTGGGATATGAAGTGTAGCCACCATTCCATCCCGAATTCCAACCATTATTCCAGCCACCATGGATGATGCCGGCCGAAGCTGCAGCCACCAATGCACACAAAATCAATAAAACTTTCATTGTAAAATTGTTGTTGTTTTTGTAGTTTGTCAAAAGTTACAAATTCCTTCCTGGGGAGTGTCTTCGTTGTAGGCTGGTCAAAAACTCACTGACTGACTGTGCCTATAGTCAAAAATGCTGCAACTATTTATACAAGTGTCATCATTCGCATATTCCGACTTTAAAGCATTCAATTTCGTAAAACCTACAAAAATGTCAAATCAGTCAACGTCATTATACCAACAATAAACAAAACAACAAAAACAAAAATACATATTTAGATTTGCAGACCAATAAGACGCACAGTTTCAGTTGCAACATCATGTTATAGTTGTTGTTGGTGGAGCCTTTGTTGCATTGCCAGACTTTTGTTGGAGATGACTCAAAAGCCGACACATAGACTTTTTTCTTATAAATCCCAACTAAAAAGAAGAACACAAAACTTGTTTTAGTTGTAATCACTCTGGTTTCAACGCAAAATCTTCTGACAGCCACAAAAAGTAGTGACCATGGTCAACAAGTCATTACCAGAAGTTTATCATCGGCAATGTTCCGCAAATCATAGGCTAGCACCGGAGTTGTTTCAAAAAAACGAAATGTAGGAAATATATTTTGTGTGTGGCGTGTTCGAAAGGTCACACCAAAGATCACATAACAGTTTTGTATACCCTACGAATTGTGTGCAACGAATTAGAAACAAAAAAGTGTCAGTAATAAATAAGCTAATTTTTAGTAAAAAAATAAAATCGTAAAATTTTTGAAAATGGAATCCTCAGGTCACTCTTTTTGGTATATCTCTACAAAAATGTTTAAATTTAAAAAAAAGTAAATTTTATATGGGGTCAAGACAATATTCGATACCTTCTAAATTAACCAAAGGGAGTTTGTATGTCTCGTATAGGTGGCGTACCCTTGTCGAGGTTATGGGGAATGGTGGATGACCACACGTGTCTATTAAAATCTGTTTAACCTGGAAGTATTGGATCAAAATGTTGTTATGGTGGTTTTCACTTAAAAGGAAAAATATGAATAATTTAACGGTGCAGAACCTAAATAACTCAGTACCGACAGATATCGTTGATCTGCCCACCCCGTCGCCCCGCGATCTCCTACAATGTCATGGTGTCTTGGCATCAGGCACGCATCCAACGAGCAAAAATGGATGTGAGCTTAAGACTAATGCAACCGGAGAAGATGATAAAGGTAGTCAGCAAGTAGATCACAACAATTAAATATCAGTTATATGGGCACAATGGTAAAAACTGGCCAGGATGAACGGGAAGAATAAATAAACATCACCATGGAAGAGGTGTGCAAACATGTAAAAGATCTTATCTTCTGCTGATATAAAGAGAATGAAGAACCATACGAACGAAGATTCGTCTTCCCAAGGGGGAAGATGGCAGCAACAATTTATAAGAAGCCGCCTGCTTATGCATATGGCCAGGATGGGCTATAGAAAGTTTATAGTGTTTATAGAACTTTGTGTTCCGGAAATAAAAAAGAAGAAGATAAGATCTTGGAAAATCCGCTGCAAAAGAAAACCCTTTCGATCTGGATAGCTTGGAATTCAAAGGGAACTAACTATTCAGGATAACATGAACTGGGTCAGAAATTAAATTCGGAAAGGACCTCTCGGAACCCTACAACACCGAACAAGGATTCAGACAAGGTGATATTTTGTGGTGTGACTTGTTTAACATCCTGCTGGAAAAGGTCATACGAGATGTGAACAGAAGTGGCACTCTGTACACCAAACAGCATATGTTACTCGTCTACGCCGACGATATCGACAAATGGGTCGAACATTGCGAACGGTAACAGCCACCTTTGAACGAATCGAGAAGGAGTCTGCCAAAGTGAGACTGGCAGTGAATGGCGAAAATACCAAGCTAGTGTTATCAACGCGAAAGATGTCCGGTAGAGTCGGACCAGCTGTAGAACTTGAACGATTTTATATACCTAATTAAAGAAATATAAACAAAACTAATAACATCAGCTTTGAAATCCGAAGGAGAAAAGTGTTGGCCAACAGATATTACTATGGTCTGAGTAGGCAGCTCAAAAGCAAGGCCATAAATTGCCAGGCCAAACTCACACTCTACAAGACATTGATATTACCAGTGCTGTTGTATGGATCTGAAGCATGGGTACTTGCGCAAGCAGATGAGGCAGCTCTTGGAGTGTTTGAGAGAAAAATTCTCCGGAAGATCTTTGGCGATGGTGAATATCTCCGTCGAATGAACCATGAGTTGCACCATCTATTCTCTGACATCGACATAGTCAGACGTATCGAGCTGCAGCGACTACGTTGGCTAGGCCATGTTGTGAGAATCGATGAAGATGCCCCAGCTCAAAAGGTATATAAAAGTGATGGCCAAGTGATGGTTCACGCTGTAGGGGAAGGCCACGAATCCGAGGGAAAGATCAAGTAGAAGACAACATCTCTGAAGAATACGAGGGAAAGATCAAGTAGAAGACAACATCTCTGAAGATGACGCGCTTGGAAATCTTTTTTAAGCTCGGATTAAGCCAGCTAAGTAAGTAAGTAGGTTCATGTTTTGACATAACATCCCGCTCCATTTTTTGCATCCACATTTTCCCACCAATGAAGATATTTCTATGTAGAAAGTTATAAATATAGTTCACGTTTTGCCATAGCTAAATATCCTAGCCTATTTCCTGTATTGCTAAGGTTTTAACCGCATCTTCGCAATAAAGTGGTCCTTATTTTGTATTTCGGGATTATGGAAACAGATATTTCTATTTCGGGAATTTTGTGCGATTTAGCCTAAGATACTATAATTTGGCATTTTCATGTTCTTGTTTAAGGGAACCCCCCCCCCCCCCCATTCGCGATTTTATTTTTTCAAGATTTTCAATGGGCTGGTAAATCAATACCAATGCTTGTTAAGGTTTGTAACTTTGCACATATATAATTGAAGATTTAAAAGAGAAGAAAAATAATTTACAAAAAAATTTTGTTATTGTTTTGTTGTTGTTTTTTGTAATTAAAGAAAAGTCCTTATTTTTGATGGCGGGCATGATAACTCCTCACTGGAACATCGAATCCTCACTGGAACATCGAATCCAATGGTGTTAGAAAGAGTACATGTCTGACTCTCGTATGAACTAGGATTATTGACTTCGCTCTAAAATTAAGAAAATGGTGGCCCTTTGAAAAAATATTTTTGAAAAATCGCGGATTTTTTACCAAAAACCAAGTTAAAAAATAAGGAAGATCTTCACCGATTGGCATTATCCTAGTTTATACGAGAGCTATACACTCCCAGAGAAACGTTGCAAAATTTGGAACCGATTGGATTATTAGTTTTTGAGTTATCGTGCCCGCCATTCGCAAAAAAATGTTTAGAGAAAAACGCGTTTAAAGTTTGAGAAGCCCTTCAGCCGTCACTTGATGCTGACACAATAAATCGGATATATCTTCAACAGTTCTTGAGATTTTCACTTGTAATTTTGTAGAGACATTCTTTAATCAGTGTAGATTATATTATATAATTATATCAACAAAAATTTTGACCCCGAGAATGGGGGGGTCCCCTTAATAAAACACTTCTTCCCAGACAAGTTTCAATATTTATACCCTTCACCACACTGTGGTACAGGGTATTATGTCTTTGTGCATATGTTTGTAACAGGCAAAAGGAAACGAGATAGACACATGGTTCCTTTTGAGAATATGCATAGAATCACTTTCTAAGTCGATTTATGCATGTCCGTCCGTCTGTCTGTCTGTCCATGTTAAATTGTAAACAAAGTACAGGTCGCATTTATGATCCGAATTGGATGAAATTTGGCATAGGTCACTTATTCGGCCCAAGGACGAACCCTATTGAAATTGGGAAAAATCGGTTCAGATTTAGATATAGCTCCCATATATATATTTAACCGATTTAATGTAAACGGTCCCTATATATCTTTCGATTTGCACAAAATTTGGTACAGCCTAATCATTTAGGTCTAGAATGATGTCTGCCAAGTTTCGTGAAAATAGGTCAAGATTTAGATATAGCTCCCATATATAGTTTCGTCCGATTTCATGTAAATGGTGCACCAAAGTCCCTATATATCCTTCGATTTGCACGAAATTTGGCATAACGTACTTAATTGAGCCTAGAATGATGTCTGCCAAGTTTCGTGAAAATCGGTCCAGATTTAGATATAGCTCCCTTTTATTATAGATTGATTTTAAGTAATTGACGTACTAAGGAACCAATAGGAACAAAACGTTCTGAAATTAGTATAACCTAACCTGTGACAAGTTTGTTTGAAATCGCTCAATATTTGGATAGAGCTTCCATATATATTTTCGCCCGATTTCAAGTAAATTGGGCGTCAAACTCCTCATGTTAGTCAGATTGACATCAAATTTTGCACAACTTACAAAATTGAGCATAGAATTACGTAGTAGCGTTTTCTAGAAGTGCAGACATAGCCCAACGGATGACCTATTTATATTTGTTTGAAGTCGATTGACATACTTTATGGATAGATCTAGGTAGATTCACATTTAGATAAATATCCCATTTTTTTCATCCAATTTTATGTTATAGACCTGTTTAATATACCCATAGTGGTGAAGGGTATCATATAGTCGGCCCCGTCCGACTTTACTACTTTCCTTACTGGTTATTAGATTTTAAATATATACAGAAGTCCCGTCTAATTATACCTTTCACCACACTGGGGTACAGGGTATTATGTCTTTGCGCATATGTTTGTAACAGGCAAAAGGAAACGAGATGAACACATGGTTCCTTTTGAGAATATGCATAGAATCACTTTCTAAGTCGATGCATGTCCGTCCGTCTGTCTGTCCATGTTAAATTGTAAACAAAGTACAGGTCGCATTTATTATTCGAATTGGATGAAATTTGACACAGCTCATTCATTTAGCCCAAGGACGAACCCTATTGAAATTGGGAAAAATCGGTTCAGATTTAGATATAACTACCATATATAAATTTTCGTCCGATTTTATGTAAATGGTGCACCAAAGCCCCTATATATCGTTCGATTTGCACGAAATTTGGCATAACGTACTGAATTGAGCCTAGAGTGACGTCTGTCAAGTTTCGTGAAAGTCGGTCCAGATATAGATATAGCTCCCATATATATTTTCGTCCGATTCGATCTGCACGAAATTTGGCACATCGTACTGAATTATGCTTAGAATGATGTATGCTAAGTTTCCTGAAAATCGGGTCAGATTTAGATATAGATCCGATATATATTTTCGTCCGCTTTAAGGTAATATATATATATATATACTTCCGATTATATGAGAATGGTGTACCAAAGCTCCTATATATCGTTCAATTTACACAAAATCTGGCATTGCGCACTGAATTCGGTATAGAATGAGGATCGTTAAGTTTCGATTAAATCGGTTTAGATTTAAATAAATGGTGCATCAAAGTCCCTATATGACCTTCGATTTGCACACAATTTTATAATAGCGTTCGGCATTAAGTATAAAGTTATGTATGCTAAGTTTCGCGAAAATCGCTTCTTGGGATATAGCTCCCAATAATATATTTTCGTCCGATTTTAGTTAAATGATGCACCAAACTCCTAATGTTTGTTCGATTGGCACGAAATTATGCACAACGTATCGAATTGAGACATATCTTCCTTATATATTTCGAACGTGTGTTTGACTGATATTAAATTTTTACCAGAGCGGCATACTGAATAGCGGGTTTCAAGTTTGCTATAAACCTTCGAGGAAACATATACATGAAATTGTTAGGATACATATGAACAATATACCCAAAGTGGTGAAGGGTATCATAAAGTCGGCCCAGTCCGACTTTACTACTCTCCTTACTGGTTTTTTCTATGTTAAAGTTCATATTCTAGTCTTCCAACCTTAGTGCCTGAAATTTGAAATTTTATTTTCTAAGTGTATTAACATACTACGAAATTTGGAATGTACATCACATGGTAGTGAGTATACAAGTTTCGGCCAGGGCGAACATATCCACGGGTTTGTCATGCATTGTATTGTATTTATACCCTTCACCACACTGTGGACATACCCTGATGTCTTTGTGCATATGTTTGTAACAGGCAAAAGGAAACGAGATAGACCTATGGTTCCTTTTGAGAATACATGTCTGTCTGTCCATGTATTTTTGTGAGCAAAGTACAGGTCGCATTTATGATCCGAATTGGATGAAATTTGGCACAGCTCATTTGTTTGGCCCCAGGACGAACCTTATTGAAATTGGGAAAAATCGGTTCAGATTTAGATATAGGTCCCATATATATTTTCGTCCGATTTAATGTAAATGGTGTACCAAAGTCCCTAAATATCTTTCGATTTGCACGAAATTTGGTACAACGTACTGAACTGGGCCTAGAATGATGTGTGCCAAGTTTCGAGAAAATCGGTCCAGATTTAGATATAGCTCCCATACATAGTTTCGTCCGATTTCATGTAAATGGTGCACCAAAATCCCTATATATCTTTCGATTTGCACGAAATTTGGCATAACATACTGAATTGAGCCTAGAGTGATGCCTGCCAAATTTCGTGAAACTCGGTCCAGATTTAGATATAGCTCCCATATATAGTTTCGTCCGATTTCATGTAAATGGTGCACCAAAATCCCTATATATCTTTCGATTTGCACGAAATTTGGCACAGAGTACTGAATTAGGTCCAGAATGATGTGTGCCAAGTTTAGAGAAAATTGGTCCATATTTAGATATAGGTCCCATATATAGTTTCGTCCGGTTTCAAGAAAATTGTGCACAAAAGTCCCTATATATCTTTCGATTTGCACCAAATTTGGCATAACGTACTGAACTGAGCCTTGAGTGATGTCTGCCATGTTTCGAGAAAATCGGTCCAAATTTAGATATAGCTCCCATATATAGTTTCGCCCGATTTCATGTAAATGGTGCACCAATGTCCCTATATATCTTTCGATTTGCACGAAATTTGGTATAACATACTGAATTGAACCTAGAATGGTGTCTGCCAAGTTTCGAGAAAATTGGTCGAGATTTAAATATAGCTCCCATATATAGTTTCGTCCGATTTCATGTAAATGGTGTGCCAAAGTCCCTATATATCCTTCGATATGCACGAAATTTGCCATAACGTACTGATTCAAACCTAGAGTGATGTCTGCAAGTTTCGAGAAAATAGGTCCAGATTTAGATATAGCTCCTAGATATAAATTTAGTCCAGAATGATGTGTGCCAAGTTTCGTGAAAATCGGTTGAGATTTAGATATAGCTTCCTTATATTATAGATTGGTTTTAAGTAATTGACACAGCAAGGATCAAATATGTGGCTGATAGAAACAAAACGTACTGAATTTAATATAATCTAACCTGTGACAAGTTTCGTTGAAATCGGATATAGCTTCCATATATATTTTCGCCCGATTGTAAGTAAATTGGGCATCAAACTCCTCATGTTAGTCAGATTGACATCAAATTTTGCACAACGTACAAAATTGAGCATGTAATTACGTAGTTGCGTTTTCTAGAAGTACAGACATAGCCCAACGGATGACCTATTGATATTTGTATGAATTCGGTTTACATACTTTTGTCCCATTGTAACAAACGAATGACATGTTAATGGATAGATCTAGTTAGATTCACATTTAGATAAATATCACATATTTTATTTTATCCAATTTCATGTTAATAGTCCTGTTTAATATGCCCACAGTGGTGAAGGGTATCCTTACTGGTTTTTTTTTCTGCCGATTTACAACAAGACTTTGTTTTCAGACTAGATATTGCATAAATATTGTCAAAATAAATATACCCTCTTACATATTATAGAGTGCGCACAAATATATATATATGAAAACAGGAAATAGACACAAATTATTAACACTTATGTATGGTGTCTTCGAGAATTACAATCTAAAATTTTATTTTAATCCCTACATAAACATTATTGTAATTCAGACATGATCTCATGAATCTTTAAATTATAACATATAAAATGGTATTCAACTGATTTTATTAGAAAATTGTTTCAGACAAAAAAATGTGTATACATAGGGTATCAACTACTCGATAACATCCACACCATTTGCAGTTTTTTCGCGAAATATTTTTTTTCTATTTTGTCAACAAAACCTTTGAATGTCAAATTTTATTTATTGAAATATAAGTTATTGTTATTTGATTGCATTTTGTTTATCCGATGCCGTATTACGGAATGCAGCCAAACATAAATTCATATAAATCTTTGAAATCCAATGAAAAATATAAAATTAAATTTCAAATAGCAAGTATTTTTGTCCCCATTGAAAATTAAATAATTTATGTCAATTTTATGTTGTTTATGAATAATCTATCATAACTAATGTTATGTGATATTTGTTTAAAAAATATACATATGTACCTATATGAACGTATGTAATAGACATTAGGGGTATTCATTGTTATATGCCAATATATGTAATAGTAGTAGTGCTTTAAAGGGAGTATATACGGATATATATTATCAGCCTGACTGGTGTGACTATCAACAGTTACAGTTTAGCACTATTACACTATATAAGGGTAAAAGGAGGAATAAGGAGTCCGTTCACTAAATTATAAAGACAGTGAATGACCTTGAAACCCTTTGGGAGGGTAGTACCAGTTCAGGATCCCCCTTTCGAAGATTTTTCAAAATATTCGGATTAGGATTTTTTGAAATCCTTTCATTTTTGGTATACGGTATCTTTAGCATTATTACTGATATAAAGCAGAAGAATATGTTTGTCAAACACATCAACCCTCAGACGACAATCTGAAGGGGCCTTTTCGGTCCCATTTTCCAGAAATGATGGAAAACACAATTTTTTAACGGGGTATAGAAGGTCAAAATATTCAACAAAATTCAAGTATAATATATATACCGAATATATAGACATCCATTTTTTTGACTTTAGTTAATGTTAATTCCACACCTTGTTGAAATGTGACAACATTTTCTTAATAATTTTTAATAGTGTAATACCATAGACAGACGACAGCCTTAATTTGCATTAAAAAGTTCTTAATTTGAATTAAAATTTACCCCTGACAGACGAGAGTTTCTGCATTTATGAACCAGTTTTTTTCTTTCAAAACTATTGTTTGTCTGTGTGTAGGAAGAAAATATTGACATTTGTTTACAATATTTTTTAGGATTACATCTTTTTGAAATTGATACATGACAGGAAGGAAAAGTAACAGCTATAATGAAGATAAAACAGCTCCAAATTTGAAGAAATGTTGAATTTTGCCTTTATTTCTAATTTTTATTTTCGTAAACGTAAACAAATTTGACAACAATCAATTTATTTTCTACAGCATTGCCATATTGAAATTGCTTAATTCAGTATAAATTCAGTTTGATTTTGTGCATTAACAACACATAAAAATGAGGATAATGTACAAGTTAATTTGAATTAAGGCTGTTAATGCAAATTAAGGCTGTCGTCTGTCTAGGCTATTATGCAAAAGAAATTATTTTTTTTGTGAAAACAATATTTATTAGTAAAACATTATTTCTAATTTCAGTATACAGTCGACTCCGCTTTACTGAAACGGAAGAAAATATGGATGTTTGTTCCAGTTATCCGATGTTTTCACTTAAGCGGAGTTCGGTTAACTGAAAATAATTTCAGTTATGCGAAATTCCCATAAGGCAAAAATTTTCAAGTTTTAGGAATTTCAATAATTCATATTTTATATCGAATTCGTAGGTCTCTAATTTTATGAAAATAGACGATAGAAATGGAAAATGGTTGACATGTTCACTGCTCAAAGGATTTTTATTATGAACAGTATTGTTTATGCGTTAGGTTTCATACTAGCCGATTTAAGTCTTTTCAATAGCTGACTTGCCTGTAATATGAGCTTGGAAATGAATAACAATCTTCCTTGCAAAATTTGTTCATTATGGAGTCACATTTTTACATTGCTCCTATTTAAAATTTGGTTATCATCTTGAAGACCTTAATAATAACATAGAGTAGTTAAAAGTTGACGACCTACTCAAATTTTTGTTAATTATGCGGAGTAAATTGTGGGCGATTAACATAAAATTTAATTTAATAAAATTTAATCTAAATTCAATTTCACTTATCCGAAATTTTTCAGTTAAGCGAATTACAGTAAAACAGAGTCGACTGTATACATCAAATGTATGTCTATTTACAATAACATAGCCCCCATATAAAAGTTCCCATCGATAGTTTGGCGCATGAGCATTTCATGTTAGAGGGTATCAAAATATCAATTTTTTCACAATTCTACAATTTTTTCATTTTTTATACCCTCCACCATAGTATGGAGGGTATTTTAATTTTGTTTTTTTCGTTTGTAACGCATCGAAATAATCATTTATTGATCAGCGTAAAATTCTAAGACGATCTAAGGATGTCCGTCTGTTATAATCACTGTAGCGTCTAAACGAATTTTGCACAGAGTCGTGTTTTGTCTGCAGGCAGGTCAAGTTTGAAGATGGGATATATCGGTCCATGTTTAGGCGTTTTTCAACCGAATTCGCTGAAATTTGGTACATTGGGATGCTATGGACTACCTAATTTCTCCACAAAAAAATTATACATATAGGCCCACTTTTTCTGGGGGCTACCATATAACCCTACCCTAGGGAGCTCCTTATCTCTCACTTAGTCTTTCTCACAACAACTATTAAACCAATGACTCATATTGCAAATAGCCGAAACGCTTTTATAAGGTGTTCGATGCGTCCACATCTTCAACCAAGTAACGAACATTGCCTAATATTTTTACGACTTTATAAGGACCTCTACATTTCATCATATTTACCATTACATAATTTCAAACTTTAAAAACTTTAGGTAGCTTTCTGGATTTATTACAAAAATTCTCATTATAGCGTTGAAGGTCTTCTTGTTTCTCTCTTTGATTTTCTTCTTCGTAATTCATGACCTATTATTAAATCGTTTTTATTATCATAATCATAATTATTACCCCTCTTGTTGATTCCAAATAACATCACTGTTGCACTGTGTTATTTAAAACATGCTCCACTTATTCATCGATATTATCCCAGTATAATCCATACTTACTTAGCTGGCTTGTGAAAGAACTTTCGTTTCATAAGACGAGCTTAAAAAAGATTTCCAGGCGAGTCGGTCTTTTGCGCAGTTTTTCCAATTTGAAAGACTATATTCGGCAATGTTGTCTTCCATCATAGTAGCATCTGTTAGCCAATCCTATCCTTTTCCGAATTTCAAAACTGATGTCATTAGTTTTATTTATGGCAGTACGGAGGTATATAAAATCAATTCTCAAGTTCCACAGTTGGTCCGAGTCTCCTGGACGTCTTGCGCGTTGATACCATCAGTTCGTTCTTCTCGCCGTTTACTGCCAGACCCACTTTGGCAAACTCCTTCTCAATTTGTTCAAAGGTGGCTGTTACCACATTCAATGTTCGACCCATTATGTCGATACCATCGGCGTAGGCGAGTAACATGTGTTGTTTGGTGTACAGAGTGCAATTGCTCTTCACCTTTGCCTCTCGTATGACCTTTTCCAGCATAATGTTAAAAAGGTCACACGACAAACTGTCACCTTGTCTGAATCCTTGTTCGGTATTAAAGGGCTCCAAGAGGTCCTATCCGACTTTAACTGCTGATCTTGTGCCAGTTAAAGCTATCCTGCATAACCGAATTAATTTTGCAGGAATGTACTATCTGCAGGGTTGCCCTATACGCTGAGTTTTTGACATCAGTAGCATTACGACACTTCTGATCGTATCATGGGTTTCTTGACGGCGGTTTTGGTACCCAAGTGTTGTTTTTGCTGCAGTTTGTAGGGAGTAGGCAATTCCCTGCCATTGTGCTTCAACTTAATTATCAGGACAAGGAGTGCTTTCGTCAAGCAGTTGGGTAAGTTGAGCGGAGTACGTTTCTGCTATATGTTGTGTTTGCAGCTTTTCGACGTCGGGTTTCCGTGTTACATTAAATCGTACCTTTATTCCATCTATAACATTGAACATTGAACCCACATCTAGGACGAACTTCTACGACCTAAAATAACCCTTCAAACCCGCAACAGCCTCGATAAAACCAGTCGTTTTGATTGGATAAAATCTTATGAACTTCGTAGAAGAGTCCACAAAGGTGTTTCATGGACCATGGTCGAAAATGTGTCCATGTTAAAATATGGACACATCTATGAACCGTTGAAGAATACGACTTGAGCAATATGTGGTTTCCATAATACGGTTTCACATCTCACACAACTCTAGCCAATGTGACTTTATTGCAATAACCATTTCCTGGACGGATAATTTATTGTCGTGACTATATCAACCTACCACCAAGATCATGCGATTTGACACCATTAGACCTTTGATGCGGGTAGGCGAAAGACCAAAATACAAAATTAACTGATAGTATTATAACATTCGCACATAATATATTTTTCCAAAATTTTTTTATAATGAAAATAAAAAAAAACAAAATTTACAACTTTGTTGCATTCGGACATTCACCACATTGTCCGTTAGCTAGCATACGTTTTTTATCACCACCCATGCCAAATGGAGCTTCACCCTTCACTTCCATAAAATAGCTGCCCTTAACGTTGGTCGGAGCTGCATAACCCATTGGTACATTTTGTTTGGGACATTTAAGTTCACGCAAACGGGTCAATGATGTACAACGTGCTCCCATAAAATTATTCTCATTACCGGGATATACAGTTTCGGCAAAGTATTCCCATGCCCGGGCATGGGCACAGGTAACACTTATACAACCCGGTGGTAGGGGATCCAAACCACCTGGATAGAAATCAACATCACCGGTGGGATCACGTTTGCCCAACACACCCGAATTACTGTGAATGACATCAATAAATTCTGCATCACCACGCATAAGACCCGAAAGAGCTTCACCCTCATTGAAGCATGGCTTGGCAGGATCCAGACCCGTAACACGTGGTATAAGTTTTCCAGTACTTTCATAGAAGTAACGAGCTGCCGCACCCATAATATGAGCACCCAAACTATGACCGATCAAGTGTATATTTTCCAATGGGACAATTTTTTCCAATTGCTCCAGGCCCTTGGCAATATGCATTCCTAATTCTTCGGTATTAAATGCCGACCAGGTGTAGAGGGTATCCACAAAAGAGGCAGCATCAATTGCCTACATGATTAAGATAAAATAAATTAGTCTAATTGATTTTTATTTTTGAATCCTATATAATCTTACCACAAAATTTACATCACCCCGACAAGCATAGGCCTTGGCGAACACATCGATGGTGTCGGTTTCATTGACGGTCGTGGTCCAACCCGTGGCCAATATTACCACTTTCTTTTTGGGATCAAATTCCGGACTAGTCCACATTTCATTGGCTTTCAACAGTGGGTGATTATATCGATTGCATGCAGTTCTCAACTGGAAAAACATTTTGTCAATGTTTGGAGTCACTTTCGGGGTAATGGCATTGGATGATAGAGCCGAAGCGCCTGTAATATACCAACATAAATGTGTATTAATATTTTTGTGCGATACACAGAGTTTGCAACACGCATTACTAACACATATTAAGTCAATTGAAAAGTCTGGAGAATGTGGGAAAAGTCTTGTCAAATATTTCTTAATGGCTATAAAATATTTAAAGCAGCCTTTCGTGTATATATCCAAAGATGTATCTTGAAGTGTTTTGTGCGAGTACCTGCCAATAGGCCTACCTCACAGTGGCTGAGCCACAGGCGGATATGCGCCCACCAGCGCACCAGCACCGATGTGCTGTACCAATCGGAGAGCATGCAGCATGCCCCGCGAAGCTCCCCAGGTGGCCACACCAACTGTCAGGCCGGATCGACAGATCCAGGGGCACATGCACTCGCGGTACGGAAAACCTCCGCTCAGGCTCGAGACCAGAGCCTCTCCCAGTTCGACGCACGTCCGGGCTGGTATCCCAAAACAAAATAAGCAACACCGATAACCGCAAGTGGCAAGGAAAAACCTGGCCACAGGCAGTGACAACGCAAACAAATACACAAATCACAAACAATTAACATGCTGTCCTCACGGACTGCACAAAGGGCCCAAAGGACCGCGGAATCGGACATCACAACACAACAATGAACAATGAAGGATAGTGATGTACCACCTACTCACCCCATCCACCAAATCAGAAGACCTGAGCCAATCATCCTCATCCAACTGCAAGCCACGCTTAAGCTTATACATGATAGCCCTACGTCTCACTTCAAGAACAAGCGGCGCGGGGCCAAGCAGCACTTGCAACGCCTCTGTGGAAACAGTGCGAAACACTGGCAAGCATGCTAACATGACGATCCGCTGACACGAAAGGAGCTTCTTCTGCCCAAAGACAGTTCTGTACCATATAGGTGCACCATACGTTGCGCAGGCAACAAACAGCCCACCATATATGATCCGCACAGAACGCCTACTCAAGCCCCAATCAGTCCGCAAAACACGCCTGATGGTCCCTACGACCGTTGTCAGCTTCTCCTTCAACCGATCGAAGTGTGGAAGAAAATTCAACCGCTCTGACACCGTTATCCCGAGATACTTGACCGTACTCGAATACCTTACGCCGCGTTCACCAGCTCGGCAATATGCAGCATTGCCATACATGGAAATACGCCTTTGTAATAATTTAATTATTATATACACACACATATACACAACATTCAATATAAATAAATTATAAGAATATGATTTCGACTTACACAATTGATTTACAGACCAGGATACAAATTCAAAAGGATAACCGCCAACCACCTGTTTACTTGTCTCAAACAAACCCTTTGGTGTGGGCAATTTATTACCCACATCCATTATAACACCAGTGGTTACATCAGCTGTTGATCTGAGAATATTTTTAAAACCTAAATTCAATCCATGGACATATTGAAGACTGCAAAGTCCCAATATCAGGCACAATGTATATAACTTCATTTTATTTGTAATTAATTTTAAATTTTCACAACTTATTTAATTTTTATTTTTGGGCCGGAACAAGGAAACACAAACACGAGTTATCCTCAAGTTGTACAATTCCGAGTTAACGCCTTGAAAGTGTATATCGCGTTGCTGTATGGTCTACAACTGAAATAAATCCATTGGCTAATACTTGGTTTTATACAGCAAACAACTCGACCCTTTGACCATACTGTAAAAATTACGAAATAAAATCTAAAAATTTAATAGGAAGTCGACAGCTACATATAAACGAGTGTGATATTCAGAACTATGAGAAAGCATTGAATTAATTTAGAATTTATATGTAAATATATGTTGTGACGTCTATATCTATAGAAATGAACTAGATATTTATGCTGACAAGTGGAGGTACACTAAAACACGTGCATACATACTTATGTTTGACTTTTAATATGACACCAATCGATCAAATATGGCAAAGAGTTGAATCTAGATTGTTGTTTTGACAAAAATGCGAAGTGTCAATTGTTCAGGTGTTGGACAAAATGGAAACGGAAAAGTTGATATATCAGTTTAATAGCCTAATTTAAATACCCTCCACCATACCATGGGGCGTATATTACATTTGTCATTCGGTTTGCAACACATCGAAATACTCATTTCCATCCCCATGAAGTATATCTATCTATCTATATATGTATATAAAAATGAATTGCTGTTCGTTAGTCTCGCTAAAACTCGAGAACGGCTGAACGGATTTTTCTTATCTTAGTCTTAAAATATTCGTAGAGCTTCAGGGAAGGTTTAAAAGGTGAGAAAAATTTTAAAATCGCGAAAAATTTGCAAAAAAGAAAAAATATTATGAAAAAAAAAAATATTATGAAAAACAATATTTGAAAAAAAATATTCATTTGTCAAATATTGAAAATTTTCAAAATATTTTATTTTTTTCAATTGGCATTGTAACGAAACTTTTTTTCTGAGAATGCAAAACAATAATTGAGATGAATTCGCGATCATTGTATGTACACGTTTTCCATAAAATTCACTTACATTTTGGAACAAATGCAAGGATGAAAATCTGAAGATTCAGAGAGAGTTCTGATTCTAAGACATGTGCCCTAGATTATTCTTCTTGAAAATAATAATAATAGGAACATAGGAACATGTTGTTATTGAAGTACCTAAAATGTACCATTATATGGTGGTTATATGCCTAATCGTTGGTCGATGTCTTTAATCGCATACGTGTATCACAGAGAAAGGTAAGTTCATATTGAAAGAGAACAACTATAAAAAGCATTTCTTATAACAAAGAGTCTCATGATGTTACCTCAATATGTCAACTACCGATATATTTAATACCATGAAAAATCGTTGTTAAGATCGAACTTTTGTACTTCCTAATATGTAGATTCCTTAAATCGGCCGGGACATTTATATGGGGACTATGTTACACAGTATGTGTAGTAGATTGGAAAACGGGGGTAAGAACTTCAACATACTGAAAATTAAACGGGAAATATGTATGGCTCCTTTTTATTGCATTAAGCCAAATCCATGATCCATTCCGTCAAATTCTTTACAAAACCGAAAATGGTGCGGGACCCGTATGTAGGAGCTATACAAAACTTGGTCGTGAATAGAAATGTTTCCGCAAATGTGTTTTACCCTTTCAATATCACGGAATGATATATGATATGAATGATATACGATACTACAATGGGTATGGATATATACTAATACCACATGAGAAAATACCGAACAATAAGAGTATATCATTATATGCATATCATTATATGGGGCTACCCGGACCAATTTGCACCAATATTGATAATTTTTTGTAAACAGGTTTTCTTCATCCAAAATAAAACATTACAGCTCTTCGGCTGAAGCACTCCCTAAAATACCGAACTCCTTAAAGTACCGACTATTGTGGGCACCTCAAAGATTTAACCAATATTGACAATTTCAGTACGATTCATTCTACCAAATATACAACCAAACGTGCCCAAATCCCCCACAGTATCGAAAAAGGTGGATTACTATTACATGAAGGATATTTGAAAGCTTGGGCGAACATAACATTGCAGCCAAACACCGAATATTAAGGGATGCCGTTAGATGGGGATATCCGAATACTTGAGTCAATATGGAAAATTCTAATTAGGGAGAATTTCTGCCCAATAAGTATCCCTAATATTAGATTTGGGAAAAAGAAATCCATTATACCGGTGGAACGATCGAATTTTACAGGCATGTCGTAACATCATCCAGGAGCTAAAAATTAAACCATTCGCACAAAGCTGGATTCAAAAAGAAGCTCAATGGTTGGGTGCCTCACCAATTAACAGAAAAAATGAAATGGATCGAATTTCCATCTGCGAAGTCTTGACCAAACGGAATGAGATACTCTTATTTTTAAAAACGGATGGTAACTGGAAATGAGAAATGGATCACATACGATAACCCAATGCAAAAACGATCGTGGTCAAAGAGCGGTGAAGCACCTCAAACGGTGACCAAACCAGGACTAACGACCAGGAAGGTTCTGCTATGCATTTGGTGGGACTGGAATGGGATTATTTATTATGAGTTGCTTTCATATGGCCAAACGCTAAATTCTGATCTCTACTGCCAACAACTGTACCGTTTGAAGATAGCAATTGGCCAGAATTGGCCAACAGGGGAGGTGTCGTGTTTCACCAGTAGGCCTATTCTGTAGCTTTTAACAACATTCGATATTGTTTAAATTTCTTTTGTTATTGTAAAAACAATAAAACTAACAAATGAAATTGTTGTAAAATAGACAATATCGAATGTTGTTAAAAAGTTACAGAATACAGGGGCAGGACAACGCTAGGCCATCTTATGAGTAGTACAAATGTATGTGCAAATATAAAATGTATATCTTAAATCGTGGAGGGAACAACAAAACTCACTCATAAACATCAAATTCAGTTTTGTAATGTTACCCTATGTGTGCTATGATAATTACCAAGATGTTACAAAAATATATACACTTCACCTTATGATGGAGGGTATAAAACCAACCTAAAATGCCGAAAATTATACATCAACAATATTGTTAGGCAAGACAACGTTTGCCGGGCCCTCTAGTATAATATATTCTTATTCAGAAAAAAATTGAAGGCAGACGACTATGTGATACCCAACACCATTTTGGGTATATACAAAAGATGGTCCTCCCATTTAGTGGTAACAAAATTATGGGACTGGAATTCGATATTTGTCAAACTAAGTCCTGATTTAGATTAGGCGAGTTTACTTGCGGCAAGTCTTTGTTTGTAGGAGAGAGGGGCAAGGGGAATAGAAATGAAAAAAATTTCTCGTCCGCAAGTAAACTCGCCTAATCTAAATCAAGACTAAGTCGGTAAACCAATTTTTTTTTTCTTTCTGTTGAAACTCTGACATTGAAAAAAATTATAAAAACATTCAACAAAAATGGTGATTCTGCCACATATCTTGCCATAAAAGAAGTTTATGGTTTACGTTATCGTCCAAATGAGCAAGCAATTGGCAATATTGTGAAGAAATTTGAAGAGACTGATCGTGAAGCAATTTGAAGAGAGTCATCGTTCCGTAATTGAAAGTGTTGCCCAAGACCCTTATGTGTCGATTCCTAGTCGTTCTTTGAAATTGGCACTGTCTTACGGTACATTGTGGCGTGCTTATACAAAACATTCATGAAATGGATGCTTGAACAACGGCGGTGGACGTCAATTATTCGAAATTGTTTATGAAAATTGTTTTATTTGAATATGATTATCACATCCCAAAAAATCATTGGCTTAAATGCACTTTACGGATACCTCTCAGATCATTCTGAAATTTTTATCATAGGTAGCCCTTCTGATGCTGATTACAGCAACATAATTTTTTTTTCGAGATATGGGATTCCAAAGTTCAACAAATGTCCCAACTTTTTATTAAATACATTTAAGAATACCACTCCGAAACGTTTAAATTTTTTACAGCAGATAGTCCTTTTGGTTAAAAAATTTATGTTGCTGTAATCAGCATCAGAAGGGCTACCTATGGTAAATTTCAAAATTATCTAAGAGGTTTCCGTAAAGTGCATTTGTTCCAAATCACTATTGACTGCGTTTTTTGTTCCGAAGGTGTGTTTAGACCTTACTTCTTCGAAAACTACAACTGTCTACATTTTTTGTCTGCTATTAAATAATACGGATATGAAGAATATGCGGTTTGAAGGAGGCTGTACCACATTACTCAGATGAATTTTATTGGATTTCCTTTCAACGGGACAAATTTTGGGACTTTGTCAAATTTACTCGTAATCAGGTCTGTATTAGCTTCAATTAAAGAGGTTACTACATATTTCAATTTCAGTTGCATATGTTTTAACCACCACTGTATATAACTATCGTATGAACTAGAATAAAGACAATCGGAGAAGATCTTCCTTATTTTTATACCCTCCACCATAGTATGGAGGGTATATTAATTTTGTTTTTCCGTTTGTAACTCATCGAAATAATCATTTCCGACCCTATAAAGCATATATAGCATTTCCACATTAAATGAAACCTTTTACAAATTAAATGAACCCTTTTCCAAATTAAATGAAACCTTTTCCAAATTAAATGAAACCTTTTCCAAATTAAATGAACCCTTTTCCAAATTAAATGAAACCTTTTCCAAATTAAATGAAACCTTTTACAAATAGAATGAAACCTTTTCCAATTGAAATGAAACCTTTTACAAATAGAATGAAACTTTTTCCAAATTAAATGAAACCTTTATTCTTATCTAAGGAAATATAATATTTGCACTAATTTTTAACCAATATTTGAAAATTAAATCAAAGAATATTAACAAATATAGTTGTATGGCTATGTAATTAACATAAATATTCTTTAATTCGGTGTGATTTCATTTAATATTTTTACTACATAAAACTAAATAAATAGTAATACAAACAGGGGTATTTTTTGACATTTTAATAAATAAATATTTAAGAACAAGAATTGAATACCCGGTCCTAAATGCGAAATACATATTTGACTTAATAAATTGTTGATGATAAGGTAACTGCTTATCTTAATGAAGGGGTTCCCGACTTGCAGCTTGTGGGATTTTCAAAACCATGTCCATAACGTAGTTAGAACAATCTTGCCGAGCAAGCTTTTGAATACTTCGCTCGATTACATCAACAATGTTATGTTCCATTGAAACGTCATACAGCTCAGCTCTTGGACATAATTTTATTTTTGAAAATGCATTTTCGATTGGATTTAGCATTGGAGAATAAGGCGGAAGAATTTAAGGTTGCATCTTTTGGATTCGATCAAAATTTTTATGTCATGTCGCTTGTGTATTTGAGCGTTATTTTCCAACTCTGGATTGATTTTCTCCAAAAAAAAAAATCTATAAATAATTTAAATCTGTCTGCATTGACACTGGAATTAGAAACGATTGTGTGATGTACAACTCCCGCGTTGTTTATTGCTGCAATTATAGTGACATTACGACCTCTGACCGTAAGCAACACAATGTGTGCTCTTGTTCCTTGTCTTGAACGGGCTTGGGTTCTTCGTATGTGAAAATTAAATCCACACTCATCAATGAATATTAATTTTTCTTCTTGTTGGGGTATCCATTTTGTAAAGTCTTGAGCATATTTATGTCTCAAGCCTAATGTTCTGGAGTCATTCATTCGTTCTATTTTAATAGAGGTCATCTTCAACGTAATTTTTAATTTCCGTAATCCATATTCTATGCAGCTTGTGGAGAAATTTATATAGCATTTTCTCTCAACAGTTTAGTTTTTATGGCTTTGAGGGTAATTCCAGGTTGACTTTCTATATAGAACTCGATCAGACTTAAAACTTGTGGTGTCAACAACTTAGTTATATTTCCTCCACGCTTATTTTCCTTCAATGTTCCAAAATTTTCTGTGTATCTTCTTATAAATGTTTTTTCGGAATTTATGTTTATGCAGGTTAAATTTGCAGCCTCGGAAATGGTTCTCCCCTCTTCATAGAATTTAAATAATATCAATTTCATGTCTTTTGTTATTTTGTTATACTGACCCAATTTATTTCGGGGTCTTGTATATGTAGCTTCGGTAGGTTCTGGAGCATTTCCACTTGCAATACTTGGCGAGGATATTGATTCCCAATTATCAGAGCTTCCCGAGCTAAAATCAGGTTCGCATTTATTTTAATCGTTGCTATTTTTAAATACAGTGAACTCTCGATAATGTGAACATCCAAAACAGTAAACTCTCGACAATGTGAAGTAATTACAAACAAAATTTTGGAACATTGAAGGAAAATAAGCGTGGAGGAAATAGAATTA
>NW_026883323.1:0-47589 GCF_032173495.1 Musca vetustissima | reverse complement strand
TGATTCTGCCCATGAGCCATTGTTGTGGGGGTAGATTGTCTTCTCGAACAATAACGAGAGAGCCTGGTTTGACATTAGGGTTGGATGCAATCCATTTGTTGCGGGTTTGAAGTTCATTAATGTAGTCGTGGGACCACTTATTCCAAAAACTTTGCTTGATAGCGCATATTCGTGCCCAGTATTCAAGATTGTTGACTTCTTTCGTTAGGACATCACGTTCTGGCAAACTTCGCATGGGAGCGCCGATTAAAAAATGGCCTGGCGTAAGTGCCTCAGAGTCGCTAGGATCGCAAGATAGAGGTGAAATCGGCCTCGAGTTTAAAATTGCTTCTATTTCAACCATAGCGGTAGACAATTCCTCATAGGTGAGTCTAGTGTTTGACAGAGCCTTCGTCAGATGACCTTTGGCTGACTTGACGGCCGCCTCCCACAATCCGCCAAAATGTGGTGCCCTAGGGGGGATAAAACGAAAGTTTATGAATTCATTAGTGCAATAGTTTATAATAGCATTTGAGTTTTTACAATCGAAAAGGAACGACTTTAGTTGCGACAACTTAGAATTTGCTCCAACGAAATTTGTAGCATTATCACAGAATATATCTGTGGGCAAACCTCTGCGTCCAATCAACCTTTTGAGAGCTGCAATAAAGGCATCAGTTGATAGATCCGAAACAACTTCAATGTGGACTGCCTTGGTAGCGAGACAAATGAATACGGCAATGTACGTTTTATACGGAACCTTTCCTCTGATCCTTAGGTAAGTGTTGACAGGACCACAAAAGTCGACGGCACACCTGGCGAAGGGCCTGGAGGGATTGAGTCGTTCTACCGGTAAATTACCCATCATCTGCGTCAACAATTTCGGGCGATATCGTATACATTGTGGGCACGAGTTCACGATACGACGACACAGGTTTCTTGAATTGATGATCCAGAATTTTTCACGTATTAGAGCCATTAGAGCCTTAGGTCCAGCGTGATAATTTTGAACATGTAAATGGCGTACAAAACACGTAACGAAATGATTTTTGCTGGGCAATATAATTGGGTGCTTTTGGCCTTCAGAAATAGCTGCGTATTCTAGACGACCTCCAACCTTCAGCAAATTAACACCAGATGATGAGTCGATGAAGGGATTGAGACACCTCAGAGTGCCTTGAGGATCTTTTTTCTTCTGAACTCGATGTATATCATCTTGATAATGTTGCTTCTGTATGTTGACAACTATACGAATCAACGCATTCTCCAGTTCTTGGGGCTGCAAATATTCAGAATGGAAAATATTAGTTTTCCGTTTTTGTGCGAAACGAAGCACCCAGGCGACAACACGTATTATTTTCAAATACGAGCTATATTTTTCGATGCAATCCAAGATGTAGTTAGATTTGACCTTTAGGCAAAGGACAGTTTTGCGTTTTTCCTTGTCAATTACTAGTTGACTTTCATCCGATAATTTATGCATTTTGTTATGCGGCCATTGAATGGGATCGAGTGCAAGGAATTCTGGACCGTTGAACCAGATTGATGAGGACAGTTCTTTCACAGAAGAACCACGAGAGACAATATCAGCTGGATTGAAATGTGTTGGGACATGACGCCAAACGCAGCCATTAGTGAGATCCTGAATTTCTGACACTCTGTTGCCAACAAATACTGATAACGTAGAGGAGTGCTGCTTGAGCCAATGAAGAACCAATTGAGAATCAGACCAAAGAAACACTTGGAGGTTTGTGGGCGAGGTCAGGTTTTTTATCTTGGAGTATAGTCTTGCCAAAAGTTGGGCTCCACACAATTCGAGCTTTGGTAGTGATTGTCTTTTTGTAGGTGCAACACGAGATTTAGCAGTAAATAGGCGTACTGAAACATTTCCAGAACAAGATTTTACGCGAAGGTAAAAACAGCAGCCATACGCACGAATAGATGAATCGGAAAACCCGTGTAGTTGAACTTGTTGAGAATTTGCAGCGAGAACATAGCGAGGAATGTGAAGCGAAGATAGAGTTTTGAGATCGGAAACAAAATTATTCCATGCTGAGTGCAGTTCTTGGGGAATAGATTCGTCCCAACCAATTTTCAGAATCCATAACTCCTGCATGATGATTTTCGATTTGATAATAATAGGAGCCAGGAGTCCAAGGGGATCATAAAGAGACGATGAAAGTGACAAAATGGTGCGTTTCGTGATTTTCTCCGAAATTTCAGTCTTAGGCGAGAAAGAAAATAGGAACACGTCCTTATGTTGATCCCAAGTGATACCAAGAGCGTTAGTTATAGCAGTGTCGTCAATATTCAAATCCTTTGTTGTGTTGTCATGCTGGAAATCTTTATGGTTTGAGTGCCACTTATCCAATTCGAAACAGCCATGATTTAGAACTTCAGTAACTTCTCGCTTAATTTGAGCCAATTCTTCGACTGAGTCTGCACCACCCAGAAAATCGTCCACATAAAATGACGATTTGATAGTTTTTGAGCCAAGTGGCAATTGCTCTGTATATTGGTCAGCGAGATAGTGAAGACTTCGAATGGCGAGATAAGGGGCAGACGACATTCCATAAGTAACGGTATTAAGCTCATATGTACGAATTTCCTCTTCTTCCGAATTTCTCCATAAAATGTATTGAAATCTTCTATCACGAGGATCTATAAGGATCTGACGATACATTTTTATTATATCCGCTGATAGAGCGTAGCGATGAAGACGAAAACGCAGTAGAATTTTGTACAACTCATCCTGAATTGTTGGACCAACCATGATAATGTCATTTAACGATTTCTGAGACGATGTTGGACACGAGGCATCGAATACCACACGAAGTTTAGTTGACGTACTGTTGAGCTTGAAGACACAATGGTGAGGGATGAAAAAATGAGGTACATCTAACCGAGGATTTCGAACTAAACTCATATGTCCACAATCTTCATATTCCTTCATAAACGCAATGTATTGAGATTTAAGATTGTAGTCACGAGCAAAGCGCCTTTCTTGGGAGGTAAATCTCTTAACAGTCCTGTCCCGAGAGAGACCTAATGTCTCAGCAGGTTCCTTAAAGGGCAATCTCACAATAATCCTCCCGGTAGATTCGCGATGGACATTATGGTTGAAAAATGATTCACAATCAATTTGTTCAGGAGTCAAACCATTTGAGTCAAGTGAGATTTCTTCGATTTCCCATAAGCGCTGTAATTTCAAATCGACCTCTTCTTCTATTGTGAACATACAAGAGGAACTAGTACTCTTGGATTGATAACGACCAACTACAATCCAACCGAATAGCGTTTTATGTAATTTGGGCAAATTAGGTCCAAGTTTAATTTGGCCAACTGACAAGATATCAAAAAATGTATCTGTACCAATGAGCAAATCTATACGTTTGGATTTAAAAAAATCTTCATCTGCAAGCTGGGTATTTGGAGTCAAATTCCACGACGAGACATCTAATTCAGAATCGGGTTGATATGAGATATGAGGCGTAACACAAAACAAGAGCTTCGAAATCAGTTAATCGAGATTTGACATTTGTTGACGTCCTATATCTGCTATTACTATGAGAGTTTCCAATACCAGCAACAACAGTAGTATGTTTTGCTCGAGGCAAATGTAGCTTTCTAGAAAAGTCATCAGTCATGAAATTCAATTGGGAGCAAGAATCCAACAAAGCTCGTCCCAATTGGTAGCAACCAGTAGAATCACGAACAAGAATAATAGCAGTAGCAAGCAATATCTGTTCCGGCGAAGCTTTTTCCACATGGGTGTGGACCGAGGCGGGATTTTCATTCAAGGTGACAGAAGCAGGGGACGAGGGCCTTGGTGCAGACTGACACCGATGAAGCATACTGTGATGCGAACGAGAACAAGTTTTACACTTAAATGAGGATGAACAGCTATTAACATGATGCCCTTTCGATAAACAATTTAGACAAAGGCCAAGTCGTTTGACATTTTCAAAACGTTCACTGACATTCATTTCCTTAAAGCGAGTACAGCGACTAATTGTGTGGTCAGATTTTGAGCAAAGCTGGCAAACACGTTTTGAAACAGAAAAACTGGAGCCGGATCTAGAAGCTTTATCATTGAACTTACCAGACTGTTGATTGGACTTACGAGAGGCAACATGAGTATGACTGGTTTCAACCGATTCCAGAAATTGGCAATGTCTTTCCAAAACCTTTGAGCAATCGTTCCATGACGACAGTTTGGTGAAGTCTAAAGAATCTTTCATTTTCTTTTTGTGTCATCGTCCACTTTCTCCATCACTATGTAGATAAGCATTGACTGTGCGATGTCACTATGCGAGCCCAGAGAGAGCAAAGAACTGTATAGAGCAGAAACATTGTCCACAAGACTACGAAGTTGTGTGCAATTATGCTTTGACATGCTAGGAAGTTCAAAAAGGTTGGTTATATTTTCCATGAATATCAGCGAACTATTGTCATAACGCATCTTTAGCCTTTCTAGAGCCTTTGGGTAGTTTTCATTTGTAATCTGGAAAGCCTTTACAGTTTCCAGTGCCTGTCCATGGAGGCAGTTAAGCAAATGATTGAACTTTTCGATATTAGAAAGGCCAACCTCACGATCGATCACTTGGTTGAACGACGTTATAAAATTTTTGTACTCACTGTACTTACCACCGAAAGTGGGCAATTTGAGTGCAGGCAACTTGTGGCTGGGTGCTTGGAAACAAATAGTTGAGTCAGAAAGCGATGTGTTGTGGACATCTTCGCTAAGCTGGGACTGGATACTCATTTTACATGCAATATATAAATCCTCGATTTCAAGTCGACCATTGTCATCTGGATCAAATTTCTCAATTTGGGTTTGGAACGACAAGATTTGTTTGAAATACGACTCCAAAATCCCTAAACGACATTTCAGTTCCGCTGACGACAGCGTCCTTCCTTCACCCCTTGCATTAGCTTCGACTTGATTTTTGATTCGGGTAATACTTTTCTTTGTGTTAGCCCGTTGCTGCTTAGCTTCCTCGAGGCTCATTTTAGAACTCCAAACTATTTTGAAACAATTCTCAAAGCCAAAATGTCCACTAATTTTTTATTAAAATCAGTGAAACAATTTTATTAACCACTGTAAAAGACGCCACAAAATGTCCGAAAATTCGTTTAAAGTTCTATCTATGTATTGTATGTATTTGAATAGCGGGCACGACAAAGTCCAATATTCACCACTATTTACCAGAACAATCAAGAGTAATTAATGTATTTATTATGTACAACAATCAACGGAAAATCGAACTACAGTTTTTATATATTTGTTATGTCCTTTTAAGTAAGTCTCTGCTGAGCCGAAAATAGTCTGTAATATTATATTTATTACACAAATTCTGGTATTGATGAGCCAGAAAATTTTGGACCAATATGTGATTTTATTCCGTTTCTTATTTGAAAAATCACTGATGAAGGCATTTGATTATTATTTAATAAATAATTGAACCACAAAACGTTTCAGAATACTTTATTTTATGCCACAACACACAGTTTATAATTTCTCAAAACAATTGTCCTTTGGACCCACCAAATATTTGTAAAAACTATTTTAATTTGCTCGCAAGGAAAGGAGCCCTTTAAAGTCAATTCTGTAGGCGATAGTTGCACTTCGCAATGAGCATACACTTGATGTAAGTTGTAATATGGAAAGTTTTTATTTTTCGAAACGTCGACAAAGTCATGGATATATCAGGACCGCGCAATATAAATTATTGCCCCACGTTGGGCGCCAAAATGTACGATAAGGAGCTTTTTCCTCACCGGCAGCAATATAGAGCAATTAACTAAATTATAATTGTTATCTATATGCCGCTGAAATGTTCGACGGGACAGATAATTTATTTGTAGGTGCAAAGCACTGTGCGGCCGTGTGTCAATGCAAACAAAAAAAAAAGACGACGTTGCTCTGTCGGTTTCAACGTTAACAATAATTCTTTATTTAAAACATATTCATCTCAAGCCTATCTGTTACAATACATAAGGGGGACTGTTGTTGTTATTATTATTGGTTCTCACTTCCAATGTTTCGATTTCATTGTTCCTATATGTGCATGCATAACCAATGTAAGTGCAAGAAAACAAAATATATTGTAACGAGAACAATATATCACTATTACAAGAAGAGAAGCGAGAAACAACAATTCAAACAACACTAACGGGTTACAACACAAATGATTAGAAGAGTAAAAACTAGAAATAAAATGTAACAAGATCACAGTGGGTCAATAGTACAAAATAAATGCATTTAAATGTAAAATTAAGTGAAATTAATTGCGAAATAACTAAATTGAAATACAATAAAAAAAAATGCAAATGAAACAAAAAATAATAAAATACAAAACTAATAAAATTACATTAAGGGGACCCCCCCATTCTCGGGGTCAAAATTTTTGTTGACATAATTCGAATCTACACTGATTAAGGAATGTCTCTACAAAATTTCAAGTGAAAATCTCAAGAACTCTTGAAGATATATCCGATTTATTGTGTCCGCATCAAGTGACGGCTGAAGGGCTTCTCAAACTTTAAACGCGTTTTTCTCTAAACATTTTTTTGCGAATGGCGGGCACGATAACTCAAAAACTAATAATCCAATCGGTTCCAAATTTTGCAACGTTTCTCTGGGAGTGTATAGCTCTCGTATGAACTAGGATAAAGCCAATCGGTGAAGATCTTCCTTATTTTTGTAACTTGGTTTTTGGTCAAAAATCGGCGATTTTCCAAAAATATTTTTTCAAAGGTCCACCATTTTGTTAATTTTAGAGCGAAGTCAATAATCCTAGTTCATACGAGAGCCAGACATGTACTCTTTCTAACACCGTTGGAATTTTCGGATTCCGATGTTCCAGTGAGGAGTTATCATGCCCGCCATCAAAAATAAGGACTTTTCTTTAATTACAAAAAACAACAACAAAACAATAACAAAATTTTGTTGTAAATTATTTTTCTTCTCTTTTAAATCTTCAATTGTATATGTGTAAAGTTACAAACATTAACAAGCATTGGTATTGATTTACCAGCCCATTGAAAATCTTGAAAAAATAAAATCGAGAATGGGGGGGGTTCCCTTAATGCATAATTCGATGTTTTATGCGGCGACCCAACAACCTATTTATATTTGTTTTGAAGTCGATTTACATACTTTATGGATAGATCTAGGTAGATTCACATTTATATAAATATCACATTTTTTATTTCATCCAATTTCATGCTAATAGTCCTGTTTTATATACCCATAGTGGTGAAGGGTATCATATCGGCCCGTCCGACTTTACTACTTTCCTTACGGGTTTTATTTACAAAATCTAATAAATTATTCAATCACTTGTCACTGTATAAAGTGAATTACATTTGTACATTAAACCCGTAAGGAAAGTAGTAACGTCGGACGGGGCCGACTATATAATACCCTTCACCACTTTTGGTATATTCAACAGATGGAATCCTAATGAATCGCATGGAATCGCATTTTTGAAGGACCAAAATATCGAAATCTAAACCGATTTCATTGAAACTTGTCACATGTTAGGTTACACTTATTTCAGTATGTTTTTGAGTTCTTCATTTATTTATAAATCCAAATTTCGTGCAGATCGAAGGATATATAGGGACTCTGGTGCATCATTTACATAAAATCGGAGGAAAATATATATGGGAGCTATATCTAAACCTGAACCGATTTTCACGAAACTTAGCACACATCATTCTAAGCGTACTTCAATAGGCTGTGTCAAATTTCGTGCAAATCGAAAGATATATAGGGACTTTGGTGCACCATGTACATTAAATCGGACGAAAATATATACATAGTTCCCGTATATATATTCGTCTAAATCTGAACCGATTTTCGCGAAACTTTGCACACATCATTCGTGACCTTATTCATTACGCTCTGCCAAATTTCGTGCAAGTCGAACGATATATAGGAACTTTGGTGCAACATTTAACTTAAATCGGACGAAAATATATATGGGAGCTATATCTAAATCTGAACCGCGAAATATTGGTCCTAGTTCCACCTTTAAGTATACCGATCGTCATATCTCGGCTACCTGAGTCGATGTAGACATGTGTGTCCGTCCGTCCGTCTTTCCATTATAATTTGTAAACACGATACAGGCCACAGTTATGGACCAATCTTCACGAAATTTTGCATGTAGGATGGGTTCTGGCCAATGAAGACCCCAATTGTTTTTGAGAAAGATCGGTTAATATTTAGGGGATGAAATGGACCAAATACTAAATTTTTGTCGGGTTTTCTGGTCGCTCCAGAGGCCGCAATAATGGCCCGAACATCGTGAAATTTTGCATGGAGAAGGGGATCGGCCCAAAGAATAAGCATGCCTGTTTTGATAAAGATCGGTCAACATTTAGCGGATCAAATGGACCCTGTCTTTTGTGTGAAAAATTACAAAATTTGTATTCTATAGCGTATATATTTTCCCCTGAAGGACATAGACCCGAGAAGTTGATATTATATCCAAGAGGAGCGGTTGACCTTCAAATTAATACCCATTATATTGTTGTATGTGCTCGGATGTGGGAGTTACACCTAAATATTTACATGCATCTCCGTATTCGTATATTATTTATTAACCCATTGCCACACTAGAGGGCGGAACTGCAGCGCTGATCGCTTTGAAAATTTCCATGAGGTTTTAGTTATGGTCAAGGACAACGCCTATAATTTTCGGTGATGATCAGATAATAATTTTGGAATGAAGTGGACCGAAAACTTAGTTTTTGTGTTATTTTCGAGTCGATCTATAGACCACAAATGAAAGCCGAACATCACAACACAACCCACGAGGAAGGGAATCTGGACAATAGCTGTACTGAATACTCGTTATATTCGGAAAATTTTTCAGTGTGAGGAAGAGGTGTTGCTTACCTTTAATCGGACAAGAGGGTGCAAATATCACGAAATATTCCCCAGGCTCGGAATAAACATCCGCAGAAAATTTGAGTTCCGTGGTAGTTGTGTAGGGTATCGTATGGTCGGCCCCGTCCGACTATACTGCTCCGCTCACTGGTTTTACAATTTAACATGGACAGAGGGACATGCATAAATCGACTTAGAAAGTGATTCTATGCATATTCTCAAAAGGAACCATGGGTCTATCTCGATTTGTTTTTTTGCCTGTTACAAACATATGCACAAAAACATAATACCCTGTACCACGGTGTGGTGAAGGACCATAATAAATAGCAGGTCGAAAAATAGGGTTGAACATTAAAATAATACCGAAAATGAAACGGAACATTTGGAGCTCGGGGGGTCTACTTTCAAACATTAAACTATATTGAATAATTTCTGGAAAAAGTTTTTCATTCTCCAGGATTCCGATATGCCAAATTAAAGCCACTTCGATGAAATTTTTTTTTGTGTGGGCTACGTCAAAAAAAACTGCAACAAAATCAGACGCCATAATTTTTATTTTTTTTTTAATTTTCCAAATGAAAGAAACAAATTTCGGAAATAGCATCAAATTTTAGAATAAGTTTAGATTTGTTCGAATTGGTCACCTTTGTCACGAATTATGGCCTTCAAACGGCCAATAGTGGCGCGTGCAGAGTGCGATGTTGCTGAGTACTTTTGGAATGTCCAAGGTCTGGTGCCAAAATGTTTGCGTGCCCAAGGCTTTAATACGCCCTTCAGAATATTTTCGCGATAATATTCGGCATTTATTCTGATGCCAAGGTCGATTAATACGAGCGGAGAGCGACCATCGGCTGCTATGGCGGCCCACACCATCACCAATGCCGGCGCTTGAGTTCTGGCCGCCAACCGAAGATGCACATTTTCAGCTGACCTATGTGGCAAGTAAACACGTTTGTTTACAAACAGCTGGACAACAAATGTTTTCTTATCGGAGAAAACCAAATTTGGCAGTTCACCACTTTCGGGCAAGCGAAGCAACTCTTTAGCTCTTTTGAGTCTATTTTCTTTCTGCGGGGTAAGTTCTTGTACTTTTTTGGATTTTCAATGGCTTCACCCGATATATAAATATATTTGCCGAATGGAATATTGCGAGATGTTCAGCTCACGAGCCATTTTTCGGCCACTGCGACACTTTTCGAACCATTTCTGCTGATGTTGCTGTTTTCTTCTTAAATGCTGGAGTGCCCTAACGATAACCACTTGATGTTTTCCAGCGAAATATAAAGAATTCACATTATCACGCTTGAATACCCTCACGAATTACTTTTTTTCTGGAAAATTCTCACCAAAATGCTTTTGCATGCTTGTAAACAATATAATGAGTTGGAATAATTTTAAAAGCTGTGGCTTAGAAATGGTATCTCTTTCATTCTTGGATGTTATTTCTAGAAGGAACGTATTCCGATTTTGATCATTTTAGTAGGAAGATGACACCATGAGAACCTGAAATATCAAATTACAGTCAATTTGATTGAGAAACGTGACTAAAACGCCTAATAATGTGGAGTACCGTTATATGAGGTCTACCCTGACACTAGGACCAATATTGATAATTTTTTGTAGGAAGGTTTTCTGTTCAATGAGAATCCAAATCATCACATTGCAGTCGGTGGGAAATGTGTCTAATGTTACCAATTTTTTGAGTAACGTATTAGCCCACGTTACTCAAAAAATTGGTAACATTAGACCTAATTCATTACGCTGTACTAAATTTCGTGCAAATCGAAAGATATATAGGGACTTTGGTATACCATCTATGTTAAATCGGACGAAAATATATATGGGAGCTATATCTAAATCTGAACCGATTTTCACGAAACTTTGCACACATTATTCTAGACCTAATTCAGTACGCTATGCCAAATTTCGTGCAAATCGAAAGATATATAGGTACTTTTGTACACCATTTACCTTAAATCGGACGAAGATATATATGGGAGCAATATCAAAATCTGAAACGATTTTCACGAAATTTAATACACAACATTTTAGACCTAATTCAGTACCCTATGCCAAATTTCGTGCAAATCGAAAGGTATTAAGGGTCTTTGGTAAATTTAAATCGTATATATGCATATCTATCTGAAATTTTCACGATATATAGATATATATAAATGCATAAATTGACCCAGAATGTGATTCTATGCATATTCTCAAAAGGACCCATGGGTCTATTTCCTTTTAACTGTTATAAACATATGACAAAGACATACCACAGTGTGGTGAAGGGTATAAAAAACAAATTACACCTAATTTGATTGAAGCGAGCTTAATTTACAAAAATACCGAAAATTTTTGGGGTACTGTTAAATGGGGACTATAACAAAACGTGGACCAATATATTCCTTTTTCAATACCAAACCTCCTAGGAGTAATAACAATGTTCAGTAGTGTTGGCGGATTATTTGAGATACCATTTGTATTTTGTTATTGCAAAATAACCAGTTTTATAAAAACAGCAATTTATTAGTGGTGGAAGTGGGGAAAAAGTAATAACGATATATTTAAAAATTTTCAAAGCTCAATTTAAAAAATTGCGAGCTTTATCGTATATCGACATAGAATTTTATTCTGATCAAAAATATATATTTGGGGCCCAGATGAATATTTCAAGATGTTGCAAGCGGAATGACAAATTTAATATACACTCCACCTTAGGATAGAGTGTATAAAAAGTGTTCAGTTCTAGCGAAGCCGAACTTTTACGACCTCCATCATAAGTACCGTGGCAATTACTTGAAATGAAGTATCCAGCTCCACATGGAACAATACTACGGCGAATGGTTTTGGGAAAGTATGATTAAAACATCATATATAATGAGAAAGAGGTACTACACATTTTCCATAAATTTCTCCTATAGGAGTCCTGACATTTATTTCTAATGAAGTTTGCAACCCCACTTGGAACTGTATTATAGTGTCTCAATATGTGGGTAATACAGCAAAAAAGAGGCCTATATCAAACATTTTTTTAGTGAATTTCCTAACAATTTTAAGGAAATTTTCACCAATATTCCAAAACCCAAAAACAGACCTATTTTAAAAATTTTTGGTTAAGTAGAAAAGGTATATAAAATCATCTAGCTGCCGGAAATTGTCGCAAAGCCATTTCCCATTCTACTTCAGTGTCTACTTCAACAAGCTAAATTGTTAATCGATTTAGTGGTGAATTTATTTTCGAGCATTAAGTGGCTCACTTTCAGTGTGATCCACTGTATATGCCTCAAATTGTTTTCTCATGATGATGTTGATAGCCTAATGCTAATTTTATTCGACTTTATTGTCATTTTTAAATACATAACAGTGTGTGTATGTAGATATGTATGTGTATACACATATATATCATATTTACCCATAAAAGAACTCGATAAGAATGTTCATTCTCAATACTTTGTAAGCATAACTGTCAATACCATTTCACACTTGTGTGAATTACACTTCTTGCGAAACACAAACACTCCTGGATACATATATTTTCCAGCAATGCCTTCTCCCACATTATAAGAAAAATTTTCTCAATTGTTAGATACACTCGAATTGTTGTTATAAATCATTGTCGTGACAACGATACAAATAATGCGTGTTTTGACACAATAATGTTTGGATGTTGAGCATAGCAACACGTTCTTCATACACATAGATTTACAATACATATGTAATATATACATATGTATGTATACGCGAGAGATATTATTTTTTCAAACGTGAATACCTCTCTTCAATACCTGCGAAATTTTCAAAGTCTCAAATATTTTTCATAGATTATTGAATTGAATCTAGAATGATGTGTGTTAACTGTCAATTAAGTCGGTCCAGTTGTATATGGACATTTCCGTTAAAAAGTAAACCAAAATAGAAGAAAAACACTCTTAACCTGTAAGGAAAGTAGTAAAGTCGGACGGAGCCGACTATATGATACCCTTCACCACTATGAGTATATTAAACAGGACTATTATCATGAAATTGTATGAAATAAAATATGTGATATTTATCTACATGTGAAACGACCTAGAACGAGACTTGTCACAGGTTAGGCTATACTGATATCAGTACGTTGTGTTCTTATCAGCCATATATTGGTTCCTTGGTGCGTCAATTACTTAAAATCAATCTATAATATAAGGGAGCTACATCTAAATCTCAGCCGATTTTCACTAAACTTGGCACACATTATTCTGGATTAAATTCAAAACGCTATGCAACGTAAGAACTTGGTACATTATTTACATTAAATAGGACGAAAATATATATCATAATCCGAATCGATTTTCACGAAACTCAGCACACATCATTCCAGCATCAATTCAGTATGATATGCCAAATTTCGTGCAAATCGAAGGATATATGGGCCTTTGGTGCACCATTTACATGAAATCGGACGAAACTATATATGGGAGCTCTATCTTAATCTGGACCGATTTTCACGAAACATACCAGACATCATACTAGGCTCAATTCAGTATGTTATGTCAAATTTCGTGCAAATCGAAAGATATATAGGGATTTTGGTGCACCATTTACATGAAATCGGACGAAACTATATATGGGAGCTATATCTAAATCTTGACCGATTTTCACGAAACTTGGCAGACATCACTCTAGGCTCAATTCAGTACGTTGTGCCAAATTTTGTGCAAATCGAAAGATATATAGGGATTTTGGTGCACCATTTACATGAAATCGGACGAAACTATATATGGGAGCTATATCTAAATCTTGACCTATTTTCACGAAATTTGGCAGACATCACTCTAGGCCCAATTCAGTACGTTATACCAAATTTCGTGTAAATCAAAAGATATATAGAGACTTTGGTACATCATTTACAGTAAATCGGACGAAACTATATATGGGAGCTATATCTAAATCTGGACCGATTTTCACGAAACATACCAGACATTACTCTAGGCCCGATTTCCACGAAACATACCAGACATTACTCTAGGCCCAATTCAGTACGTTATACCAAATTTCGTGTAAATCAAAAGATATATAGGGACTTTGGTACACCATTTACAGTAAATCGGACGAAACTATATATGGGAGCTATATATAAATCTGGACCGATTTTCACGAAACATACCATACATCATTCTAGGCTCAATTCTGTACGTTATGCCAATTTCGTGAAAATCGAAAGATATATAGGGACTTTGGTGCACCATTTACATTAAATCGGACGAAAATATATATGGGAGCTATATCTAAATCTGAACCGATTTTCCCAATTTCAATAGGACTCCTCCTTGGGCCAAACAAATGAGCTGTGCCAAATTTCATCCAATTCGGATCATAAATGCGACCTGTACTTTGCTCACAAAAATACATTGACAGACAGACAGACGGACGGACGGATATGCTTAAATCGACTCAGAAAGTGATTCTATGCATATTCTCAAAAGGAACCATGTGTCTATCTCTTTTCCTTTTGCCTGTTACAAACATATGCACAAAGACATAATACCCTGTACCACAGTGTGGTGAAGGGTATAAATATCTACATTATCTAAACACCATGATGAATCAAATGATATCAAAATCACACAAGTCCGTGTAGCGGTTTGTAAATTACAGCGACAACAAAACAAGTTATTGAGGAAAAATATTGGTTTTTGGTTCGAAAAAATAATGTCATTATATTTATTATTTTAATTTTATACCAGAAATTTCAGAAAAAATGTTGGGGTTATTCTGCTGCTTTACCCGAATTTTGCCAAAAATTGACATATATAATAATCACTTTGATCGCGGGTACCTATATCATTCACTTGACAGATCTAAAAATTTGGCCCGAAAAATAGGTTTTTTAAAAATTTGATCGCACAAAATTTTCGCTCTGAAGCTGTGCATACTACATACACAAAATACCTATCAAATTACGCAGATTTCCGACTACAATAATATTATAATCGATTTTTAGAAATTCCTGTTTGCGTATTAAACTTAACACACATCATTCTAGACACAATTCGTGCAAATCGAAAGATATATAGGGACTTTGGTACACCATTTACATTTAATCGGACGAAAATATATATGTGAATTATATCTAAATCTGAGCCGATTTTCTGGAAACTTTACTCACATTATTCTAGACACAATTCAACACATTATGCAAAATTTCATGCAAATCGAAATATATATAGGCCAATTGGTACACCATTTACTTTAAATCGGACGAATATATATATGGGAGCTGTATCTAAATCTGAATCGATTTTCGCAAAAGTTAACACACATCAGTCTAAACACAATTCAATACGCCATGCCAAATTTCGTGCAAATCGAAAGATATATAGGGACATTGGTACACCATTTACATTTAATCGGACGAAAATATATATGGGAGCTATATCTAAATCTGAATCGATTTTTCCAAATTTCAATAAGTTTCGTCCTTGGGCCAAATAGATGAACTGTACCACAATTCATCCAATTCGAATCATAAATGCGACCTGTACTTTGTTTACATGGACAGACAGACAAACAGACGGACGGGCATGCATAAATCGACTTAGAGAGTGATTCTATGCATATTCCCAAAAGGAACCATGTGTCTATCTCGTTTCCTTTTGCCTGTTACAAACATATGCACAAATACATAATACCTATTTTTGTAGAATCGATATACTTTTATTTTTAACCCTTTCTGTGTCAATAAAATTTTTTGTCGGAATAAAAATCCAAAATGTTGTATTTAAAATCATATAAAGAGACATAGTTTAGAAAAAATAGCAATGTTAATTTTAACCCTCGATCAGTTTTGTCTGTCTTTCAGCAAAAAGAGAGTACTTTTAAATGTCGAATATATTCGACAACAACGTTGTTTTGGCTTATCAATATTGCATCAATATAAGGTTGGTAAAAACATTTGCCACTAAGTTTATGCCAATAAAAAGTATTAACTGATACCCCAATGCAGGCCCAAGCACATAACAGTTTATAATTTGGTTTTTTCAATAGAAGATCATGTTTCGTTATTGCTCCAACGTTTTTACATTATTTTATTTGTCCCTTCTTGAAGGATTCTTAATTAAAATATCATTATATTTATTTTTAACTATCCTTTTGATTTGTATATTTCCCGACAAGTTGTTGTATAAAACCGAAGTATTCGATATTTTACTTAATTTAGTTTCAGTACTTAGTATGTCCAAAACTTCTCTGGAAAAAATTGGTAGGGTTCTTACAGTTATAGGTACTTATAACGATTTTCGGTCCTTTTAAGATTGTAATTATAGTTACAATATGTTGTAAGGGTATTATAAACCGATATCATAATATCTCGACTAGCTGAGTCGAATTATGAACATCATAAAAGTTCACACAGGGAAAGAGTTCTGACCATGAAATAAGAAAAATGACTCTTTTCATGATTAACATTTGTGTAAAACATCAAAATATGAATGCTATGGAGTGCTCTTTTACTCCGGGAAAACATGAATCAGAAAAGATGCGGCAGAGGAGCTGTTGACCTCCAATCGACCAATAGAGTTCAAATATCGTGAAATATTTCCCACGCTTGGCAGTAACTTAGACCCTAGTGGTAGTTGTCTAGGGTACCATGTGGTCGGCCCCGTCCGACAATACATCTCCCCTCGCTGGTTCAGATAGTACACGAGCGCTAAAACTTACCTCCCAATATATCATCTATGCATGTTACAGTAAGCAGACCTGTAAAAAAAAAATAATATTACATTTTAATAATCGTTGCACCCAGCAATCTAATCGAATTTCCACGAACATACGGAATATTTGAAATATTTTCAATATTGAAAGTGCTTGGAAACCTTTCATGTGACTTCATAAGCATTAGCAGCATTTTCCAACAGATGACGAGGTTCATCGATACATTTTTTTTAGTCTTGACATGTATATCTCTGAATGCTTACAAAAACTACAGCAACAACAACATAAGGGGAGAGGAGACCAGGAACAACTACATTAGCCACTAAAACAAGAATATGTCTTGACTGTGACAATAAAACAACAGACACTTCCAGTTTGTGAAATTCGGTTAAAACCATATGTACGTACATGCATATGTGTTATGTCTGTCTGCTTGTAATTATGACACCGGTTTATGTCCACAACTGCAAATGTCTGTTTATGAGGGTATAAGCCATTAAAGTTTTTGAAGAACATGTTAAGTACAAGAATAATTTCACTTTTGTTTCTTCTGTTTCTTTTTTTGTTTTCAATAAAAGTGTCGAAGAAAATTGTTGATGGTGTTTGGCCGATTTTTTATTAGTATATAACCAGAGATGGATATTTTAAATCACTGACGTTTATAGCTTCTGAAAGTAGTTAACAAGCTGAAATGAATTGTCTTGCGTAAACCGCATATAGAATTCAATATTAATTTTCGGATCCACTGGAAACCAGTAAGGAAAGTAGTAAAGTTGGACTGGGCCGACTATATGATACCCTTCACCACTTTGGGTACATTGTCCATATGTATCCTTACAATTGCATATCAATGTGCACTCAAATTCCTTTCTGCAACCTATGCTAATTTTAATTTCATTCGGGCAGATTTAGAGTCGTCTGCGTACCATGGGACAAATTTATGGAAAACGGTACGTCGCACTGTTAAAAATTTAATCTCAATCAGACACCCGTTCGAAATACATATGCAGGCTATGGATATATAGGGACTTTGGTGCACCATTTACCTAAAATTGGGCGAAAACTTATATGGGAGCTATATCTAAATCTGAACCAATTTTTAAGAAATTTTGCAAACATCATTCTTGTCTCAGTTCAGTACACTATGCCAAATTTGCTGCAAATCGAAAGACATATAGGGACTTTGGTGCACTATTTACCTAAAATTGGGCGAACATATATATGGGAGCTATATCTAAATCTAAACCGATGTTCATGAAATTAAACACACATCGTTCTAGACTTAATTCAGTACGCTATGCCAAATTTCGTGCAAATCGAAAGATAAATGTGGACTTTGGTGCACCATTTACATGAAATCGAACGAATCTATATATGGGAGATATATCTTAATGTGGACCGATTTTCACGAAACTGGGCAGACATCATTCTAGGCTCAATTCAGTACGTTATACCAAATTTCGTGCAAATCGAAAGATATATAGGGACTTTGGTGCATCATTTACCTTAAATCGGACGAAAATATATATGGGAGCCAGGGACGTACGCAAATGTTAATTTAAATTCGATCTAGCGCTTCATATAGCCCTGATTCATATTTTTGTTCGATTCCTATAGATGGGAAATTTTGCATAGATTTCCGAATAACGTGGGAATGGGTTGATTGCAATCGATCCGATCAGTTTCGTCCGAAATCATATCAATGGTCCTCCATAGATGTTACGGATATTCTTGTATATACCCAAAGTGATGAAGGGTATCATAGACTGACCCTTTGGACTTTAGAACATTTCTTACTGCCCCATCGGACTTTTGAACATTCCTTCGTCGGAATTCACGTAAAAAATGCTCTAAAGGTGCTGTTGTGTTTCGATTTATAAAGCTATAATAGTACGTTTACATTGTACCGGATTTCGTTAACTCAGTGGGTTTCAATTGTCAATTCTATTGTATACATTTCAAATAAATCCTCATGAAGTAGGTTAACCTCGAAAAAAGTTCTAATGTAAATGCCGTTTAAAAGCAAATTGACATAAGACCGCTTTTGTACATTTCACAATCCAGCCCTGACAATACCTATTACTATCAGCAATGATACCAGTTGCACGACAATAACATAAACCCAACCACCAAGACCCTTCCAAACAAAGTTTCTCCAAGTTATGTGAAACTGACCACGAACGAGATAGCCACAAAAAATTCTTAAAAAATATTATTGAGATATATTTTTTTGGGAACAAGTGACATTAATTACTTGAAGTAATAAAAGTTGGCTTAAACTTGTTAAACCAACAAACAAACATACAAAACCAAAAACATGTAAAAGCTGGAAGTAGTGAAAGCAGTGAAACCCTACCCCAAGACAACAACCAAAGCAATGTTCAAAGAACATTACAACAGTTTAACGTTAAAGTTTGTCAAAGGCGGAAGTTACAAATTTTGCACGGAAATAATGAAAGACCAAGTTCGAACTAAAAGCACAACTAACGTTAAAGGACATCAAGGATAAAACCAGTAACAATAATTTAACAAAATACTCAATAGCTGTAGTGGAACTAAAATAATCACACACACACAAACTATGTTCAAAAGCCCTATGTGGTACCTTGGCAGCTGCTGCATTTGGATTTCCATGGTAACCTTTGTAAGCTGTCAACTAGATCCCAATGTCAACTTTTTTCAAATATTGAGGTATCCAACCGAGTTACGTGAATATGGATTTCATAACAAACCAATTGTGGAGTTGTGTCAGGAGGATGGACGGCAGCATGGCGAGGGGGATGATAATGGTGAACGTAGGTCGTCAGTTTACTCTACACCCACTACAGCCAGTTCAATCCAGCCGCAAGAACAAAGCACAGAATTTCTATTAACATTTTTAACAAATATTGCACAAAAGATCCAACAGCTACAACTCCAACAAAAACCCTGTTTTGAAAAAGATGAATATTTCACAGAAGACCAACCGATTGTTGTGAGTTCGGACATAACAACTCAATTGCAGCCCACAATCATGGACGAGGGGGCATCCGCACAAAGATCACTGGATGTTTTTGCCACAGAGAAATATCGAGGCGAACGGGGTCCAGCATTTAATCTACTGGAACAACTTAAGCTGGACGAGAAAAGGCAACAGGAAGAGCAGCAAAAATTCCAATTACAAACACAACAGACGCATCCAATTGAACAGCAGCAATTCGATTTGGAGGAACAATCGTGGGAAGAAGTAAGCATTGAGGACCAAGAAAAGGCCAATAACAAGAAAAAGAAGAAGAAAAAGAAAAAGAAGAAGAAAAAGAAGAGGAAGAAGAAGAAACCCACAAAAGGCTCCAAAGACAAGGACAAAAAGAAGAAGAAGAAAAAGAAACCCAAAAATAAAAACAAAAAGAAGCAGAAAAACAAAAATAAGAAACCGGAGGCCAAACCATCTTTGGTGGGACAACCGGCAAATGTTATTTTTGCCACTCTGTCCCAAAAACCTCAATACCATCACAGCCCTTCGCAACACCATCATCATTCATCCAATGAACATCAACACTACGAAACTCTGGCCAAACCTCTACTAACATTGCCAACAAAAAAACCCCTGAAGTTGACGGCAACAACAGCCAAGCCACATCATCAGCATCACCAGCCACAACATCATTTCGCACCCGTTAAGAAAATCAAATATCTTCTGCGAAAGAACACAATTTTCAAGAAAAAGAAAAAAGAATATCTGCACCACTTGAAACACGTCCTCTATCCCTTTGTGAAATTTATCGCCTTCTTCACCGTCCTTAACCCCTTCACATTGGCGGTGTTTCTATTTTCCCTTATTTCGCCAGTGGTGTTCGGTTTTATCGGCTTCATTGGTCTCAGCTTTCTTATCAAGCCAGCTCTCAATTTACTGTTCGGTGTTAAGCGTACGCTCGGTTCGATTAATCGCAAACGCTTGCGGGAAAAACGTAAAAGGGACCGTTTGCGTCTTAGTCGACGACCCATAACCATACACAAACACTACTACCAACAGACACGTCTGCCACCACGACGACGACCACCCCATCAACAGTGGCGACCACATCGTCAGAAACACCAATTTCATCACCGCAAACCGAAACATTTTAATCCTTTATTGCCGCATCTAAAACACGAATTGAAAAGGGATTCATGGTTTGGGCCAAATTTCGTACGATACGAAAATATACTGTATAGTTAAAAGGCTGAAGTGTAAATTGTAAATATATATGTGTGTATGTATATGTTAATTGTAAGAAAAAGAAATTAAATAAATAATGAGTATTTTTAATTGAAATTATAAATATAATTGTAATTGAATATTATAAAAAATTGAAATTTCGATCCTAGTTGATTCTCCCGTCATATCTCGACTAGAAAATTGATCTAAAATTGTGTATTTCTTGTAGGAATATTCGATTTTCCACTATTCTGTCCGACTTACGAATTGTATCGCGTAAACGGCTCGTAACTTGAAGTCGAAGATCCCAGCAAGCGAAATTCACATCTTTTTATACCCTTCACCACACTGTGATACAGGGTATTATGTTTTTGTGCATATGTTTGTAACAGGCAAAAGGAGGAGAAGTAGACACATGGTTCCTTTTGAGAATAGGCATAGAATCACTTTTTAAGTCGATTTTTGCATGTCCGTCCGTCTGTCTGTCCATGTTAAATTGTAAAAAATCAAAGTACATATATTTCCGGTCGCGTTTTTGATTCAAAGTTAATCAAATTTTTTCCAAGGATGAAATTTGGCACAGCTCATTTTTTTTGGCTCAAGGACGAACCCTATTGAAATTGGGAAAAATCGGTTCACATTTAGATATAGCTCCCATATATATTTTCGTCTGATTTTATGTAAATGGTACACCAAAGTCCTTATATATCGTTCGATTTGCATGAAATTTGGCATAGCATTCTGAATTAAGTTTAGAATGATGTGTGTTAAATTTTGTGAAAATAGGTTCAGATTTAGATATAGCTCCCATATATATTTTCCTCCGATTTTAGGTAAATAGTGTACCCAATTTCATTTATATCCTTCGATTGGCACAAAATTTGGCATAGAGTACTGAATTGAGTCTAAAATGATAAGTAGTAAGTTTCAGGAAAATCTATTCAGATTTCGATATAGCTTCCATATATATTTTCTTCCGATTTTATGTAGATGATGCACCAAAATCTCTATATATCAATTAAGTCAAGAATGACGAATACTAAGTCTCATGAAAATCGATTCAGATTTAAATATAGCTTCCATATATATCTTCATCCGATTTTATATAAATGGAGTTCCAAAGTCCGAATATATCATTAGATTTGCACGAAATTTGGCATAGAGTACTAAATCAAGTCTAGAAAGATATGTTCAAAGTTTCGTGAAAATCGGTTCAGATTTAAATATAGCTCTCATATATATTTTCGTCCGATTTAATGTAAATGGCGTACTAAAGTCCTTGTATATCTTTAGATTTGGACGAAATTTGGTATAGCGTACTGAATTATGTTTAGACTGATGTCCCTATATGTGTTAGTTTTCGTGAAAATCGGATAACAAAATTGTGCCCAATGTAGTGAAGTTAGTATAGCCTAACGTGCTCCTCATTTTTTTCATATTAACGCACAAAGTACAAATTTGAGTATAGAGTGGTGTAATTGTTTTTGTAGAAATGCTGACATATCCCATATATTCGACCGACTTCATGTTTATTGGGTTTCAAATAATCAACGAGTGACCAATTGAGATGTGCTTTAAAACGATTTACATTATTTTGTCTCATTCTCTATCTATCCAAATCAAGAGTTTAATATAGGTTACAGAATGACATATTTATGGATTGATCTATGTCGGTTCATAGTTATACATAGCCCATAGTATGTTAGAATGCATCGGTTGAATATACCCAAAATGGTGAAAGGTATCATATAGTCGGTCCCTTCCTACTTTACTACTTTCCTTACTGGTTTTTCTTATTTGCTTACATGTTCGGGTTTAACGTCATTATAAAAATCCCATACAATGTTAAACTTTGCTCGTATCAACACTTATTTGAAATATTTTATTCGACACTTTACATATATCGAAATAATTTGGAAAATACATATGCGAATTTTATAAGACCAATGCATAATTCAACAGTGTCTAAAATAAAAAAAAAACAAAGGAATACAAAACAAACTGGTCTCTAAAGTCGAGTGATTGGAGAGTTGTAAACAGGAGAAACAGTAGACAGACAAATGGTTGAAAAACTAACAACCACCAAGTGAGGGGGTAGACAGAATACAATACCAAAATAAAACACAGTCGAATAATGAATGGTGATGTTTTTTTGTCGGAAGGAATACCTTTGTTTTTGCAAGAGAGAGAGAGAGAGAGCGGAAAAAGTAGAGCGTTCATTTTGATATTTATGAAACGTTTCATTTTTTAATAGTGGTTTTCTCATGATTATTCAAAATTTGTACTTATAGCCTATGCTAGGTATATGCCCACTATGCAAAAAATGAACAATGCATGAAATTATGAAAAAAATTCATTAAATTTTCTTCTGTGTATCTAAGCCGAAACCTCAATATCAAGGCCTATATAAGGTCGTGCAGTAAGCACAGGTGAGTATAAAGTTTGCTGTCAAATCATAATTTATATTTTATTGGCATATACATTTTTCCGTTTGAAAAATTCTCGATAAAATTATTGTTTCAAAGAACACTAATAAACATTTGCAATCAGCATGAAATTGAAAAAATAAATTAAATAGAAAACCAGTAAGGAAAGTAGTAAAGTCGGACGGGCCGACTATATGATACCCTTCACCACTTTGGGTATATTTAACAGATGAATCTTAAAAAATGTGGCATTTTTAAAGGATCAGTAAAATGAAATTGGATCCATAAACATGTAATTCTGCAACCTATACTAAGGTTTTCATTTGGTCAGATATAGAAGATATATCTAAATCTGAACCGATATCATGAAACTTAACACACATGATTTCCTAACCTAATTCATTACGCTACGCTAAATTTGGTGCAAAACGAAAGATATTAAGGGACTTTGGTACACCATTTACCTCAAATCGGACGAAAATATATATGGGAGTCAACTCAGAAAGTGATTCTGTGCATATTTTCAAAAGGAACCATGTGCCTATTTGCATAAAGGCATAATACCCTGTACAACAGTGTGGTGAAGGGTACACAAATCGGACGAGAGAACGAAACTATAGCTATATATAAATCTGAACCGATTTCAACAAAACTCGGATCATAAATGCGACATTGTTAACAAAAATGCATGGACGGACTCAGAAAGTTATTCTATGCATATTTTCAAAAGGAACTATGGGTATATCCCGATTCTTTTTGCCTGTTACAAACATATGCACAAAGACATAATACCCTGTACCACAGTGTGGTGAAGGGTATAAAAAAGAGGTTTTATAGGGACTACCCTTAAAAGAGGCGAATATTATTAATTTTTGGAGGGAGGTTTATTACCATAGACGACTACAAAAAACAAAATTACAAAAAAGGATTTGGTTCAAGAACCCCAAAATACCGAAGATTGGAGGTACCCTTATATGGGGGCTACCCGAAAAATTGACCTATATTTATAATTTATAGTGGAGAGATTTGCTACCTAATAAGAACTCGACGTACTAAATTACAGTCAATTCGGTCGAAAAATACGATCAGAACCCCCAAAATACCAAAAATTTGAGGGTACCGTTATATGGGGACTACCAGAAAAACTGGACCTATATTTATAATTTTTAGAGGAGTAATTTGGTACCCAATAAGAAATCAATTTACAAAATTTCGGAGAATTCAGTTATAAAACGAGCCCAAGAACCCGAAAATACCGACAATTGTGGGTACCCTTATATGGGGGCTATCCGAAAAAATTGACCTTTATGTTTTTTAATAGGGAGATTTGATATTTGCTAAGAACTTAAAGTACCAAATTTCAGCGAATTTGATTAAAAAACGCGCTCAAGAACCTCAAAATACCGAAAATTTGGGGGCACCCTTATATGGGAGCTATGCCTAAACGTGAACCGTTTTTTCCAATTTCAATAGGGTTCGTCCTTGGGCCAATTAAGTGACATGTGCCAAATTTCATCCAAATCGGATCATAAATGCGACCTGTACTTTGTTAACACAAATACATGGACGGACGGACAGACGGACATGCATAAATCGACGCAGATAGTGATTCTATGCATATTCTCAAAAGGAACCATGGGTCTATCTCGATTATTATTGCCTGTTACAAACATATGCACAAAGACATAATACCCTGTACCACAGTGTGGTGAAGGGTATAAAAATATAATTTAAGAATACAATAGCAGTCTTGAAAAAATAAATTTCGCAATAATATTGTACAGTACCACAGTACCACTTGAAATGTTGTCTCGATCTCATTTTTAATAAGGCATTTCAAAAAATATGTATTTTAAATATATATTTTTTTCATTTTACAATGTCGACCACAAATCACATTATTTTATCATACCTACATTTTCTACTGTCTGATTTCAATTGAAATAAATAACTAAAAGCGAAACATAATTCCCAAATACACCCACGTCTGTTTCCGTTCTTCCACAAACAGGATATCAACAAAAAAAGTTACCTCCCCTTTGGCAGTTCCGCTGGAAAAGGCCAACACCCGGAATTCTGTTTGAATATGATTTTTTGTTTATTCGTTTAAGGCCTTGTTGACGGAATAAAAAATATTTGTGATATAACAACAACAACAAAACTTAACGAAATGAAAACAGGAATTGAAAAAATATATATTAACAGCCATAACTTAAAAAATCGTTTAAGAATTATATTATACCAAGTGTAGTGAATTTATATGTAGTTCCCAATTTTCGTTGTTTTTAGAATGAAGAACAACATGTTGTGTCAATCGGACAAACTGAATATCCTTGCTACCATTTATTTAAATCTGCCAAAAATGTACATTGGAGCTGTATTGAAATCTACACCGATTTAAATAATACTCAACACTTACCATTCGCCATACTCTGCTAAATTTTTCTCAATCCGACAAACGAAAATCGAAGGAAACTACATACGGAAGCTATATCTAAATCTGTAACAATTTATTTTGTTGGCATTGGTCATTGAGTTCGATACACAGTGTTAACTTGAGGTCTTATGTGAAACATTTACTAAAAATCGGGCGAAATATGACAGATATATCTCAATCTGAACCGATTTCAATAATATTCAATACTGGACTACAGCGTATGTGCATATGTTTGTAGCATACAAAAGGAAACGAGATAGACCATAGGGTTACGTTTGCGGATATGCAGAGAATCAAAGCGTCCGACTATCTGCTAATATATTATCTGATATTGTTCACTTATTTCGCTCAAGGTCGAACCCTATTGAAATTGGTCATAGGTTCTATCGTTGGAAATTGACAGACGTGTTTTGTTAAAAATTACTAATTATGTGAAACAATTAAGCTATCTTTAAAAAGTTTCCAGTACCTTACAACAATTTCTATGGACCGCATTTCCTGGTGTGTTATTTCATTGTGAGCATGTGACATCAAACATATGTTCACAACTAATAATAAATACCTGAAGGATAATGGTGTTCGTTAAATTTTTATGGTGTGTGTGTGTGTGCACATTCATCAGATTATTTGTTTGTAGAACATTTAATAGACACGTCACTCAGTGATGATACCTAAATCGAAAGAAAATTGACCACACTCACACACACACACTCAAACTCATCCCATAAAGCATAACAATCTTTTAATAAAAATGTTAATGATTTGCCGAACATCAATACAAATCTAACTGTGATTACACGCACCACAATCGTACGCCCGCCTGCCCTTTCGTTCGATGACATAAACCTTTTTGCTTCCTCAGAAGCCATCACTATGCCATTGTCTGCTGGTATCCACCGTCCACTAGCTGCGCATTACCGGCTGTCGTAGTTCTTTCGATTCCCACTTACAAATTCAAAGCACAAAATCCAATCGAAGGTAAACACACGAATTTGCCATAAAATATTAATGCCTTGGCAAAGGAAATCCACGAGGAAGTTTCGACCGCAAACCGATAGACAGACAGACTCTGGTTATGTCTGGAATGCCAGGTATGACTGGTATGGTGAGTAACGAAAATTGGTAGATACCAAAATATAAAGCTACAAGGAAGATTTTGACAATTAGTGGATACTTCTACCTCTATAGGTACAAAAAGTCAATTTCGAAATTTTGCATATGCATACATAGCTTCAATTTCTCTATACTTTCATGCGTGCTCTGTGTGCATTTTTCAGCCGAATTGACAGGAGGAATCGAAGACTTGGATCTCTTCTTATGAAGAACTTCATAGCAATTACTTTCCAATATAGGTTCATATTTTTATATGTAATAGCACCACCTGCCAATATAGGAACTATATATCTAAACATATAAGTATATATTTATATATTTGTAGATATATAAATCATATTTCAAGATATATAGTCTATAAGTAAGGATTTCGAGATTTGAAAAAATACATAGTTTTTTCTAGTATATTGCCAACATATGTTTCAGTATTGCAATACCCTTCACCACACTGTGGTACAGGGTATTATGTCTTTGTGCATATGTTTGTAACAGGCAAAAGGAAACGAGATAGACACATGGTTCCTTTTGATAATATGCATAGAATCACTTTCTGAGTCGATTTATGCATATCCGTCCGTCCGTCCTGTTGATGTTAAATTGTAAACAAAGTACAGGGCGCATTTATTATCCGATTTGGATGAAATTTGACACAGCTCATTTATTTGGCCCAAGGACGAACCCTATTGAATTTGGTATAGCGTACTGAAGTAAGCCTAGAATGAGGTACGTAAAGTTTCGTGAAAATCGGTTCACATTTAGATATAGCCACCATATCTATTTTTGTCCGATTTAAGGTAAATGGTGCACCAAAGTCCCTATATATCTTTCGAGTTGCACGAAATTTGGTATAGGGTATTGAAGTAGTCGTAGAATGACGTAGGTAAAGTTTCGTGAAAATCGGTTCAGATTTAGATATAGATCCCATATATATTTTCGTCCGATTTAAGGTAAATGGTGCGCCAAAGGCCCTATTTTTTTCGATTTGCACGAAATTTGGCATAGCGTACTAAAGTATGCCTAGAATGACGCACGTAAAGTTTCGTGAAAATCGGTTCAAATCTAGATATAGCTCCCATATTTCGCCCGATTTAAGGTAAATGGTGCGCCAAAGTCCATAAATATATTTCGATTTGCACGAAAATTGGCATACTGAAGTAGACCTAGAATGACGTGCGTAAAGTTTCGTGAAAATCGGTTCAGATTTAGATATAGCTCCCATATATATTTTCGTCCGATATAAGGTAAATGGTGCAACAAAGTCCCTAAATATATTTCTATTTGCACGAAATTTGGCACAGAGTACCAAATGGAGTCTATAATAATATGCGCTAAGTTTCGTGAAAATCGGTTCAGACTTAGATATAGCTCCCATATATATTTTCGTCCGATTTAAGGTAAATGGTGCACCAAAGTTCAATTTCATGTCAATGTTCTTTCGAAAAGTCTGTTAGGTGACTTTGTAGAATATAACCAAAGTAGCGAAGGGTATATATCGGCCCAGTCCGACTTTACTACTTTCCTTACTGGGTTTTAACCGTGTGTGGGTGTAACCTCTATATATAGGTTTTCTGGGTTTTGGAATGCATCTGTGCAGAAAATTATTATAATATGTCCATCTTTTTATAAAGGTCTGGTTTTGAGGTTTGTAGCTACATTTTTCAACCGAAAAGGAACTGATTTGGAACTTCTGGGTTTGAAAATAACCCCTTGTAAATGCTCTATTCAACCGAAATAGGCTCTAATTTGACATTTCGGGGTTTTGGAAATTGGCATACACCCCGCCCATTGTCCCAAATTTGTGGCTTGCAGCCACACTATTCAACCGAAAAGGCTCTAATTTGGCATTTCGGGAGTTTAAAGGTCCCCATATAAAGGTCTTGTCCAGTTTCAATATTTTCAGCATTCTTGTAGCCACACTTTTCCAACCAAAAAATGCTCTAATTTGGCATTTTGAGAGTTCGGAGGCTGATGGCTTAGGTTTTAGCCTCGTTTTCAAACCGCTATTGGATTGAAGACCTCTTGGCAGAATATTTTGAATATAGTTGAATGTGTTAGTCGCATTTTGTAACCTATAATTTCGCATTCTTGAGGGAAAAAAAATTTCTTTGCAGAAAATATTAAAAAATAATTTATGTTTTGATATAGCTCCCATTTTAATGGCACCCTTCATTTTTGGTATTTTCACTGTCCTAGCGCCATTTTCTAACCAAAGGGACTCTAATTTGGTATTCCATTTGTATTGTCCTCCTGGAAGTAATTTACAATGTAGATAAAAATAGACCTCGTATTAAGCTTCCGACAGTTTTAAATATCTTAAATAACCTCCCGTCAATGTTGGATATTATAAAATTTTCCGTCCGGTCAAAATTTACACACCATATTGAAGGTGTATGTAAAAAAAAAACACATCTGGAAAAAGTCTTATTTCAACACTCACCGTATACATACAGAGGTATGTATGTAGCATTTAATACATTGTGAACATTATCTACTTTTTTTGTTCATGACAGCTTTTACAGTGGAAATGCGTATATCGTTAAGAAGCAGAACGTTGAAAACCAATGGTAGCTGGCATAAATACACCATTCGTAGTAAATTACACTTTAAGCATTATATAAAGTAAAGTGTAGTTATACAATCATGTTCGGAATGAAAACGGGAACTGAATGCCTTGTAATATCTAAAATGATGAATGTCAAAAACAAGACAGTTCAACAAAAATATGAAAATTGCCTAGTTAGAGGATTTTTAATCATTTATTTTTAGATACCAGTAGGTTTGGTTACCAGTTGTTCAAATTAAAATACTTTGTTTAAAGTTAAAATTAATAATAACGTTTTATTAAATTTAAATTTTAAAATTGGTTGAACCAATTTAATAAATTTGATATAATCATCAATCTCTTTTAACAATTACTTCTATTATATTTGACTTTTACTTAGCGGCTTTGTGTGCATCCCAACGTTGATTTGAAGTTTTCAATTATAGGAGTGGTTAGGTACTCCGTACATACCTTCTAAATAATATCCAATTATTTCAGATAAATGACCAACTTTATAGCCAGAATTCAGATAGACAGAATACTTAATTTTGTATAACTTAAAAATTATTCACTTGTGTTCTATATATTTTTCGGTATTTTCAAGGTCCCAGCAAAACCAAAGTGTATGGTATTTTTCGTATTTCAGTTTCTGCTGGAAACATCGAAATGGAATTTATTAATTTAATAACATTTTCATTACAAATACATATGTATTTGTATTACACAAATATATCACATGACCCAGTTGTTCAAAAAATATCAATTGTCTGCTATAATATAGTTGCTAGCAAAGTGCCCGCTACTTCCTATGCGGAAAGGGAATACATACAAAAATATTTTTGTTTTTGCAAAATAGTCAGGCTGAATCCCAATTTGTTGCTTTATAAAAAACAACTTTTTATGTACGGGGAATGTATGGCATTGTCCGCCGAGTAGTAAGGCAGGAAAGACTATATTTTCGGATGTCGCCACTGATCGTCATCACCACCACTAAATTCAGTACCAGTTCATACCAAAAATTTCTTTCTAACTCTCCGTCAGTGACGCACATTTCAAATTTAGTTCATTTTTTATTTAATTTCCTGTAAATTTATTACATACAAAATTCGAGTTTCCAAAGTTGTCTCTATAGCTCAATACTACACTTCAACAGTAATCTAAATTCGAAATCTCAGGATCCAGCCAAATCCAAATTGTTTCACATTTGGAACTTTTCATACTCATAAGTAAACATTTCTAAAATTACATCAATCCTACAGTTCAACAATAATCTTAATTCCACCAAAGTCCAAATTGTACCAAATTTAGTACTTTTTGTGCTCTTAAGTCGAATTTCCAAATGTACCTCAATCCTGCTTTCAAATAGTAATCGTTAGTCCAAATTTAAGAATTCCAGCTCTGCCTGTTCATTAAAAACCATATTGTACCAGATTTGATACCATTCTGTGCTTTTCGTATCCACATTCCAAACCTATCTCAATATTCTAATTTAAGAATTCTATTCACAAATTGTACCAGATTTCGTACCATTCTGTACTTTTCGTACCCATATTCCAAACCTATATCAATCATACACTCCCACAGTAACCTAAGTTGCAACTTTCAGGATTCGAGTTCTACCCGTTAACCAAAATCCAAATTGTACCAAATTTTGTGCTTTTGGTATCCATAAGTACAAATTTTCTAAACTACTTCAGTCATGCACTCCAATAATAACCTTAAGTCCACATTTAAGGCTTCCAGCTCTATCCGTTCCCCAACATTCAAATTGTACCAAATTAAGTACCATTATTACTTTTCGTAAACGTAAGTGCGAGTTTCCAAAATGTCTTCAATTCCACAACAGTGATTTAAATCATAAATCTCTGGATCCCATCCCTATCCGTTCATATAAATCCAAATTGTACCATATTTAGTACTTTTCGTACTTATGAGTTCAAATTTCCAACACTGCCTCAATCCTGTAATCTAATAGTAATCTTATTTTCAAATATAAGTTTTCCATCTCTATCCTTTCGCTCAAATCTAAATTATACCTAACTTAGTACCATTTAATACACATAATTACGCATTTTCAAAACTACCTCCATGCCTCAATCCTACACTCCAACTATAATTCTAATTCCAATTTTTAGGATTCCCGCTCACACAAAACTAATTGTACCATATTTAGTACCATTTAGTGCTTCTCGTATTCATAAGTACGAAATTCGATTAATTTTCATTAAAAATTTAAGTTTTCCATCTTTATCCGTTCACTCAATAATGACGAAATTTTAAAACTACCGACATCTCAATCTTGTACTTCAACTGTAATTTTAATTCAGAATTTCAGGATCTCAATCCTATCCGCTCATACAAAAACATTTTGTAAACTATTTGGTACAATTTAGTACTTTTTGTTTCTATATTTAAGAATTTCCTAAACTACGTCAATTCTACACTCCAACAGTAATTTTAATTTCAAAATTCTAAAGTCCAGCTCTATCTGTTCACACGTAATCAAGTTGTACAAAATATAGTAACATTTAGTACACATAAGTACTATGCTCCCATATCTTAATTCTATACTCACCCAAATGCAATTTTTATACATAAATACGAATTTCTAAAAATATCTATTCAAAATTCCAAATTTCATGTTTTTAGCTCGTTCAAGCAAAATCCAAATTGTACTAAATTTTATAACATTTAGTACTTTTCCTACCAATAAGTTCGAATTTCCAAAACTAACTCAATCCTACACTGCAGTCATTTAATTCCCAAATTCAAAACTCCACCTCTATCTGTGAACCGAAATCCAACTTGCACCAAATTTAGTACCATTAAGTACTTTTCGTACACATAAGTACAATTTTTTAAATCTACCTCAATCCTAGTCCTAATTCAGATTTTCAGTAGTCCTAATTCAGATTTTCAGGATTCCATCTCTATACACTCAACTAAATGCAAATAGTACCAAATTTAGTACTATTTTGTACTTTTTACACACATAATTTCTTAAACCATTTCCATACATCAACATCACGTCCCAAGCTGCATTCCATATACAATTTCAAGATTATAGATATACATATATATATATACAATTAGAACTAAATTTAGTACTTTTAGTACACTTATAGGTCGAATTTCCAAAAACCCTTTTTTACATTTTTCTAACGTTCCATCAGTTACTTACATTCCAAATTTCAGAAATCTGGCTCTTCGCGTTCGCCTAATACAGAGGGTACCATATTTGGTACATTTTAGTACTTTTCGTACACTTCTTGTTCGAATTTCCAAAATCCCAGCCTTATATCACACCGACAACAACCTACACTCAAAATTTCAAGCTACCAGCTTCAGCCGTTTCGTCTGGGCGATGATCTGTCAGTCACTCACTCACTTAACACTATGCTCTTTTATATATTAAGATAATAGCTAGTTACTTGGTGATTGGGTTACTTCATACCCCAAAAAGGAACACAAAATATACTGTTGGATTTATTTGTCTACTGAAAAAGTTGTCTAAGCACATCACACCAATTCGGTAGTTACTGGAATGTAAAGGGTAATGAATCGACTACCGAAATGACTGTATACTGGTAACGCAGTAAAATTCACCAGTCTAGGGCATGGAGTGGTAACTAGTGGTACTTACAGGTAATTAGTAAAATATCTAGTTCATCACCAGTTACTCGTACTACTGGGGAATGACAACATGTCATCTTATATACATACAAACCTACATACATAGCTACAAATTAAACCCAAGGCATAAACGTTCAAAATGTCCAGCCAACAAATATTTGAAAGGCTTGAAGCTATTAACGCTTAAATATTGGTAGCAGTTAAAACTCATAACCAAAAATGACATGAGTTAAATAAATATGAAAGCCAAATGACAAACAGAACCATGTCAACTGTCACCGTGTATCAATAAATTTGAGAACAGTTTAAATAGTGGAGAAGATTTTCATTTCAAATATATTGGGTATAGTGCAGATATGGTGATGTAAAGCGGTAACATTACACATTTAGTTACGGGTCCCACTATACGAGTGTAATCATGAGGAGTTTTTACATAAAATCGAACGAAATTATATATGAAAGCTTTATTTAAATCTGAAACGTCAATATTTAACAAGCATCATCCGTTCAAACCAGCGTATCTTTGACCGAAAAAAATGTGGAAATAATGGGTCATCCTCCAAATAGTCCTAATGACGCCTTCTCATTCCCACCACCAAGAAGCAGAGCTTTTCAACGATTTGTTTCCTCTCATTCTCTCTCTTTTTGGCGAAACCCAATAAAATAAAATTCGCATATATATTTTCCAAATTTCTTCGATATAAATACTAAATACAATATATAAAGCAAGGGTTGATAGAACAACAAGCCCAACCGCATGTGTACCATTGTATATGGCTGTACTAATGACGCAGAACATGGCAGAACAAATAATTTCTGTGCCATAAAAACCACCAATGTTTTCAAAGTGTCTCAACCGGAATAAAAAAGTAATTTGAGTGATTTTGTTTTGAGCACATAAGAAGTCTGTAAATCATAATACGAATTTTGTACCCTACAAAACTATGTTGTCAGGGTATTATAGCTTTGTACAGCCCCAAAAGTTTGTAACGCCGCAAAATATTGGTCCTAGACCCACCTTTAAGTATGCCGATCGTCATATCTCGACTAGCTGAGTCGATCTAGACATGTGTGTCCGTCCGTCTGTCCATTATAATTTGTAAACACGATACAGGCCACAGTTATGGACCAATCTTCACGAAATTTTGCATATAGGATGGGTTCTGGCCAATGAAGACCCCTATTGCTTTTGGAAAATATCGGTTAATATTTAGAGGATGAAATGGACCAAAAACTTTATTTTTGTCGGTTTTTCTGGTCGCTCCAGAAGCCGCAATTATGGCCCAAACACCGCGAATTTTTGCACGAATTTGATAAAGATCAGTCAATATTTAGCGGGTCAAACGGAACCTGACTTCTGTGTGAAAAATGAAAAAATGATAGATTTACCTGAAGGACATATACCCGAGAAGTTGATAGTATACCCAACATGAGTGGTTGACCTTTATATTGATACCAATTTTATTGTCGTATGTACTGGGATTTGGGAGTTACACATAAATGTTTACAGGTGTTTACGTACTCAGATATTATTTAGTAACCCATTACCACACTAGAGGGTGGAAATATAGCGCTTATCGCTTTGAAAATTTTCACTAGTATCCATGTATGGTCGGTGATGATCAGATAATAATTGTGGGATGAAGTGGACCGAAAACCTATTTTTTTCGAGTCGATCTGCAGGCCACAATTGAAAGCCGAACATCACAAAAAACCCACGTCGAAGGGAACACGGAGAAGGGGATCGGACCAAAGAATAAGCATGCCTGTTTTGATAAAGAACGGTCAATATATTGAACTCTGAATGTGGTACCACAGACTTTTGTGTGAAAAAGTTGTGTAGGGTAAATGTGAATCCTATACAGCTCCGCTCACTGGTTAATATATGTACATCTATTTTGTACTTTTTATTAACAATTTCCAGAAATCTATGTTACCACCAATCCATATTCTTCTTCGTCGAAACAACATTGAAAATCTACGAATTTTTTGCAAAAACCAATATAAATCGTTTCCATGGCGTATGTAAACAAATCCTTTTATATAATCACAACAAATTGCTGATTTTTTCTCATTTTGTCGATATGTTTTACTATTTTAATTACAATAGCAAAGGTAGGTTTTCATTTTGGGCCGTATTAAAAAATTGTTATTCCATGAAAGTGTCCATCGTGGTGCGAGAGTTCAATAGCAATAACAAATTTCGCAACATTTACGTGGTAATTAAACAAAATTAATTATTGGATATTTTTTTATGTAACAACAATTGGGTGGTCCCGATATAGATATCGTTTGTTACGTTACACACAAATTGCTGAAATTAAACAATTTCGATTAAAACCGAATACACTTAAGGGGACCCCCCCCCCATTCTCGGGGTCAAAATTTTTGTTGATATAATTCGAATCTACACTGATTAAAGAATGTCTCTACAAAATTTCAAGTGAAAATCTCAAGAACTGTTGAAGATATATCCGATTTATTGTGTCAGCATCAAGTGACGGCTGAAAAAACTTTAAACGCGTTTTTCTCTAATTTTTTTGCAATGGCGGGCACGATAACTCAAAAACTAATAATCCATCGGTTCCAAATTTTGCAACGTTTCTCTGGGAGTGTATAGCTCTCGTATATAATCAAACCAATTGGTGAAGATCTGCCTTTTTTTTAACTTGGTTTTTGGTATATATTTTAAAAATATTTTTTCAAAGGGCCATTTTCTTAATTTTAGAGCGAAGTCAATAATCCTAGTTATACGAGAGTCAGACATGTACTCTTTCTAACACCGTTGGAATTTTCGCGAGAGTTCAAGTAGCAATAATCAAAAATAACATTTTAATTACAAAAAACAACAACAAAACAAAATTAATTTTTTTGTATATTTTTTTATATAACTCTTTTAAATCTTCAATTATATATGTGCAAAGTTACACACAAGCATTACAATTTACGATTGAAAATTTCGAAAAAATAAAACCGACTACACTTAATTCCTTCGCTTAGGAAAAATTTCGTGTCGATTGGATTACGCAATGATATTGATAGCTAAACTTAGATTCAATTCAATTGCCTTCGAAAAATTTGATATTAATCGGATGCGTTTGACATTTTACATAATATCGTAATCGTAAAATCGTTCATAGAATATATCTAAATATACGGCGATTTTTATTTAGCTTGGCACAAGTCCTTCTAGACTAAATTCGGGGTCATATGTAAAATTTATTAATCGTACCGGATCGTGTTTGAGCCACCATTTATTTGAAATCAGACGAAAATATATATTTGGGGCTATATTTCTATAATCTTAAACCACAACATACCACATGTACGGTGGGCAAAATTTCGCGTAGATTGGACACACATTGTGAAATTATATGGAACATTTTTTGGGAAATTATATCTAGATCTGAAGAGTTTTTCTTTCTATTGATATTAGGCATATATTATTTGTCTGTTCCAGAACCTGCAGGAGTGTACAATTTTTTTACTACGATAACAAATTTTCCTTTATAATATCGGAAAAAATAGGAATATATTCAGTCTACACTGAATCACATTCAAAAGTCGCAACTTGGTTTTAATAATAACAGGTGAAAAAGCGTGAAGTTCGACCAGGCCGAACTTTGGATACCCTCCACCATAGAAAATACCAAAAAGTGCACCTACACCGACATTTCTACGAACGGATTATGTTAACCATAATACAAATTTCAGAATTGTTTAATGGATAATTATACCCTCAGCCTAATGGCTAATGAGGGTGTATGCACATCAACACGGTGAAAATGTGCCTCATCGAAATATTGGTTCTAGAAATTTAGTTTTCATCCAAACTTTGTCCATCTTATTATTTCTTCCAAACTTAGTTCAAATTCAAAGATGGTTAATATCGGTCCACTCCTTCTGGAACCTCCACACAGGTTTATCTCGCTATCCTCCGCAGGTGAAATGATTACAACAGAGTCTTAGAACCAAATTCAAAACGCGGAACAAATCAGATAACTATTTTAATATAAACTAGTAAGGAAAGTAGTAAAGTGGGATGGGACCGACTATATGATATCCTTCACCGCTATGGGTATATTAAACAGGACTATTAACATGAAATTGGATGAAATAAAATATGTGATATTTATCTAAATGTGAATCTACCAAGATCTATCCATAAAGTATGTAAATCGACTTCAAACAAATATAAATAGGTCATCCGTTGGGCTATGTCTGTACTTCTAGAAAACGCAACTACGTAATTCTATGCTCAATTTTGTACGTTGTGCAAAATTTGTTATTAATCTGACTAACATGAGGAGTTCGATGCCCAATTTACTTGAAATCGGGCGAAAATATATATATGGAAGCTCTATCCAAATATTAAGCGAACTCAAACAAACTTGTCAGGTTAGGTTATACTAATTTCAGAACGTTTTGTTCCTATTGGTTCCATGGTGCGTCAATTACTTAAAATCAATCTATAATAAAAGGGAGCTATATCTAAATGTGGACCGATTTTCACGAAACAAGGCAGACATCATCATTCTAGACCCAATTCAGTACGTTATGCCAAATTTCGTGCAAATCGCAAGATATATGTAGTGCGCCATTTACATGAAATCGAACGAAACTATATATGGGAGCTATATCTAAATCTGGACCAATTTTCACGAAACTTGGTAGACATCATTTTAGGCTCAATTAAGTACGTTATGCCAAATTTCGTGCAAATCGAAAGATATATAGCGACTTTGGTGCACCATTTACATGAAATCGGACGAAACTATATATGGGAGCTTTATCTAAATCTTGACCTATTTTCACGAAACTTGGCAGACATCATTCTAGACTCAATTTAGTACGTTATGCCAAATTTCGTGCAAATCGAAAGATATATAGGGACCGTTTACATCAAATCGGTTAAATATATATATGGGAGCTATATCTAAATCTGAACCGATTTTTCCCAATTTCAAAAGGGTTTGTCCTTGGGCCAAACAAATGAGCTGTGCCAAATTTCATCCAGTTCGGGTCATAAATGCGACCTGTACTTTGTTTACAATTTAACATGGACAGACGGGCGGACGGACGGACGGACATGCATAAATCGACTTAGAAAGTGATTCTATGCATATTCTCAAAAGGAACCATGTGTCTATCTCGTTTCCTTTTGCCTGTTACAAACATATGCACAAAGACATAATACCCTGTACCACAGTGTGGTGAAGGGTATAATTAATTAAATAAAATAGCCAATGTTTATATAAATGCAATATAGAAATTATAGTCGAACGGGCCGACCATACGATACCCTACACAACTACCACAGAACTCTAACTTTCGTGATAGTTGCACCCTCTAGACCGACTAGAGGTCAACAAATATTACTAATATTCAGTACAGTCCTTCTAATTACTTGTTCACTTGTGTTGTGATGTTCGGCTTTCAATTGTGGCCTATAGGTCGACTTGAAAAAACACAAAAAATAAGTTTTCGGTTCAATTCATCATTGTTATCTGATCATCAACGATAATTATAGGCGTTATCCTTGACCATACCTGGATCCTCATGGAAAATTTCAAAGCGATCAGCGCTATATTTCCGTCCTCTAATGTAATATATGAATACGTAATCACCTGTAAATATTTAAGTACAGCTCCCACATCAGAGTATATACGAAAATATAACTTGTATCAATTTAAAGGTCAACCACTCCTCTTGGATATACTATCAACTTATCGGGTCTATGACCTTCACACAAAAGTCAGGGCCCATTTGACCCTCTAAATATTGCCCGATGTTTATCAAAACAGCCATTTTTATTTTTTGGCCCGATCCCCTTCTCCCCGTAAAATGTTCAGGCCATAATTGTGGTCTCTGGAGCGACCAGAAAAAAGGACAAAAATTAAGTATTTGGTCCATCCTCTGAATATAAAGTTAGTGCGTATGCAATGTCGGATTCTCTTTATATGCGGTCGTTTGTCTCCCTGTTTATACCCTTAACCACACTGTGGTACAGGGTATTATGTCTTTGTGCATATGTTTGTAACAGCCAAAAGGAATCGAGATAGACCCATAGTTCCTTTTGAGAATATGAATAGAATTACTTTCTAAGTCGATTTACGAATGTCCGTCTGTCCGTCTGTCCATTTTAACACTAGAACGCCGAAGGCGGTCATTTTGACCGCTTTCCAATTTCAAGTACAAAAGCAACTGTGCATTTAATGACACTTTTATTTTAAATTTGGTGATTTTTTTATAATAAACGTAATTCGAGATACAAAAAGTCACCAAATTTAAAAAAAAGTGTCATTAAATGCACTGTTGCTTTTTTACTTGAAATTGAAAAGCGGTCAAAATGACTGCCTTCGGCGTTCTAGTGTTAAATTGTAAACAATGTACAGGCCGCATTTATTATTCGAATTGTATGAAATTTGGCACAGGTCATTCATTTGGCCCAAGGACGAACCTAATTGAAATTGGGAAAAATCGGTTCAGATTTAGATATAGCTCCCATATATAGTTTCGTCCGATTTCATGTAAATGGTGCACCAAAGTCGCTATATATCTTTCGATTTGTACGAAATTTGGCATAACGTACTTAATTGAGCCTAAAATGATGTCTATCAAGTTTCGTGAAGATTGGTCCAGATTTAGATATAGCTCCCATATATAGTTTAGTTCGATTTCATGTAAATGGTGCACCAAAGTCGCTATATATCTTGCGATTTGCACGAAATTTGGCATAACGTACTGAATTGGGTCTAGAATGATGATGTCTGCCTTGTTTCGTGAAAATCGGTCCAGATTTAGATATAGCTCCCTTTTATTATAGATTGATTTTAAGTAATTGACGCACCATGGAACCAATAGGAACAAAACGTTCTGAAATTAGTATAACCTAACCTGACAAGTTTGTTTGAGTTCGCTTAATATTTGGATAGAGCTTCCATATATATATTTTCGCCCGATTTCAAGTAAATAGGGCATCGAACTCCTCATGTTAGTCAGATTAATAACAAATTTTGCACAACGTACAAAATTGAGCATAGAATTACGTAGTTGCGTTTTCTAGAAGTACAGACACAGGCACGTCCTTGTCAAACCGCCACCTTGTCATATAAAAAAAACTACCTCAAATAACTAACCTAAACCAATACCGGAAAGTTGTTTTCTTTCTATTACAAATTCCATGATTATAAATCAACTTCTATGTAGGAAAACATCCGACCGACGAAAGAAAGAACGAAAAAAACACAAAATCCCAACAACAACAAATTAAACATTCAGTATAAAAGCTGTCAAGCAAAATAAAATGAAAATGTTGTCTCTATTTCCTAGAAAACAAATTTGTTTAATGATGGTTTTTATAACACGGTGCAACAAAACTTTTGGGGGTGGACATTTTCATATAGGTGTTCGGATATTGCATGCCTTCAGTCAAACCAAATGAGGAATATCTTTATGCAATATTTCATATTTCTTCCTCGAATATTTTCGCTTCCAGATATGGCCCTCAAAGATAAACAAATCGACATTCGCTTGTTCTCATCCTACTTTTACACTGTTACCTTATTCTTGCTCATCCTGATCCTGTCCTGATATCTATGTACTCTAATGGATTTCGTATATAGATTATAAAAATCTCACTGATTTATGTGGAATATTTTAATACGCTCTGCACCATACCGTGAAAATTTACATTACATCAGACTAACATATATGTGATTCCAAAGAAACTTAGCATACGTCATTGTAAACTCAATACGGTACACCATGCAAAATTTCGTCCCAAAATTTCGACAGACCTCAGAAGGGTTCGTCCTTGGCCCAAATAAGTGAGCTGATATATATTTCATATCATTCGGGACATAAATGCGAAGTCTACTTCAGAAAGTAATTCTATACATATCCTCAAAAGGAACAATAGGTTTATCTCGAATTTGTCCTTCCAGCTTCTAACTGTACTAGCCAAAGCCAAAAGCCCCAAAAGAATTTTCCACCCCCTTATCATTAGCCCGATTTTGTTACATAGTGTAATATGACATGCGTTGTTCTTTTCAATGCAAAATTTATCCAATTTCCTTCAGGTGTGTGTTGTTTTTGACACATGAGATTAAATCTCCTGGTGATTAACTGAAAAAAAACATTCATATTTCAGCAACACCAATTTCAGTTACATGTATACAAGGGATTTTCAAAAGCAATAACTTTTTTACCACCAACATCAAGGATCTAAGCATGGGATCTTTAAAAAATATATTTTTTTCAGAAATTATCACAGATATATAATTGATTTATTGAAAAATAATTTAAAAACCAGTGAGCGGAGCAGTATAGTCGGACGGGGCCGACCATATGTTACCCTACACAACTACCACGAAAAGTACACTTTCGGCGGTTCTATATTCAGAGCCTGGGCAATATTTCGTGATATTTGCACCCTTTTTACCGATTATAGATCAACAACTCCTTTTTCTAAGTCTTGAATATTTTCCAAAATGTTTTTTCTTGAAGTGAATTTTTACGCCATAAAATAAAAAATTGGTCACTTTAGGTTTTGGTTGATTTGACCCTCGGAAAATTGACCGATCATCATCTAAACAGCCGCTCTAAGTATTTGGTCAGATCCCCTTCACCTTGTAAAATATGTGATGTTCTGCATATAATAATTGCCTCCCTGAATGAAATCTCAACTTCACCGAAAATTATAAGCGTCGTCCTTGACCATAATCGGAACTTCAATTTCAAAGCGATCAGCGCGACATTTCCGTCCTCTAATGGAGTAATAGTAATAATATGCACATAGTCACCTTTACTTAATTACGTATAACTCCCGCATCGGAGCACATACAGCCATATAATTGGTATCAATTTGAAGGCCAACAACTCCTCTTGGATATACTATCAACTTCCCGGGTATATGTCATTCAGGGGCAAGTATATACGCCCCAGAATAAACATTTTGTAATTTTTCACACAAACGTCAGGGTCCATTTGACCCGCTAAATATTGACCGATCTTTATCAAAACAGGCATACTTATTCTTTGTCCCGATCCCCTTCTCCATGCAAAATTTCACGATGTTTGGGCCACTATTGCGGCCTCTGGAGCGACCAGAAAAACCGACAAAAATTTAGTATTTGGTCCATTTCATCCCCTAAATATTAAACGATCTTTCCCAAAGACAATAGGGGTCTTCATTGGCCAGAACCCATCTTACATGCAAAATTTCGTGAAGATTGGTCCATAACTGTGGCCTGCAGCGTGTTTACAAATTATAATGGACAGACGGACGGACGGACACACATGTCTTGATCGACTCAGCTAGTCGAGATATGACGATCGGTATACTTAAAGGTGGGGCTGCACAAAGCTATAATACCCTGACATCATAGTTGTGTAGGGTATAATAATAAAATTTAATTCATTGATTAACATGCATTTATGACATTTTTATTATAAACCAGTGAGCGGAGCAGTATAGTCGGACGGGACCGACCATACGATACCCTACACAACTACCACGGAACTCAAATTTTCTGCGGATGTTTATTCCGAGCCTGGGCAATATTTCGTGATATTTGCACCCTCTTGCCCGATTAGAGGTAAACAGCACCTCTTCCTCACACTGACATATTTTCCGAATATTACGAGTATTCAGTACAACTATTGTCCAGATTCCCTTCCCCGTGGGTTGTGTTGTGATGGTCGGCTTTCATTTGAGGTTTATAGATCGACTCGAAAATAATACAAAAAATTAAGTTTTCGGTCCATTTCATTCAAAAATTATTATCTGATCATCACCGAAAATTATAGGCGTTGTCCTTGACCATAACTGGAACCTCATGGAACATTTCAAAGCGATCAGCGCTATAGTTCCGCTCTCTATAGTGATAATGGGTTACTAAATAATATACGAATACGGAGATACTTGTAAATATTTAGGTGTAACTCCCACATCCGAGCACATACAACAATATAATTGGTATTAATTTAAAGGTCAACCACACCTCTTGGATATAATGTCAACTTCTCGGGTCTATGTCATTCAGGGGTAAATATATAGGCCATAGAATACAAATTTTGTCATTTTTCACACAAAAGTCAGGGTCCATTTGACCCGCTTAATATTGACCGATCTTTCTCCAAACAGGCATGCTTATTCTTTGGCCCAATCCGCTTCTCCATACAAAATTTCACGATGTTCGGACCATTGTTGCGGCCTCTGGAGCGACCAGAAAAACCGACAAAAATTTAGTATTTGGTCCATTTCATCCCCTAAATATTAACCGATCTTTCCCAAAAACAATAGGGGTCTTCATTGGCCAGAACCCATCCTACATGCAAAATTTCGTGAAGATTGGTCCATAACCGGTATCGTGTTTACAAATTATAATGGACAGACGGACGGACGGACGGACACACATGTCTAGATCGACTCAGCTAGTCGAGATATGACGATCGGTATACTTAAAGGTGGGTCTAGGACCAATATTTCGCGGCGTTACAAACTTTTGGGGCTGCACAAAGCTATAATACCCTGACAACATAGTTGTGTAGGGTATAAAAACCAAGTGGATACTTTTGACTATGACTCACTGTAAGGGCATGTTTCTCATACAAATTTGGTATTTTGAATTCTTATAGGGTAACAAATATTTTAAATTATCATTGAGTAACAAATCTTCGGGCCAAAAATTATGAATATCGGTACATGTTGTTCGGATATGGGGGTAACGTTATTTCCCGTTTTTTAAATGAATGGGCTCTTATTTAGCTCTCATTTGGGATTTAAATTTAGCAAAGTCTTGAAAGATAACAGAAATTTTAAATGCAACAAGCTTGGCCCGACAGAACTTCACGACGTTTTTTTTTCGAAAATTTCCTGTAGGAAAATTGAATTATTGAAAGTACAACAAAGCACAAAACATTCGTGCCAAAAAAAGTTAATACCCAAAAAATCAACCCTTTAAAATTTGTTCCATATCATGGCCACAATCGGCAGAAGTAATCACCGCAACTATTTGAATTTCGTGACATTTTCTATCCAACATTTCGAATGTAATTTGTTTTTTTTCCTTCTTCCATTTCTATAGCTTTGGTCATAGGTCATTGAATAGGAACTAGGACAGAGTAGTCGTTTTGTGGCCTTAAATGGTATTATGTTTTATACATACACACCAATTCAGCATATTCAATACAAGTATACATATGTTATAATATGTATATATGTATATGGCGTATTTCGGCTGCCATGAAATGTTGTCTATTACGGTATCGCCTTAATGGTGTAATTTGTCACATTAATACGAAACAATTTGAGAAAATGTCGAGCGTAATATTAGCTGAGTGTATGGCATACCAAAAGGATATTACAGGGATATGGAAGAAGATTGTTGCTTCGTTAACGCTGTGATAAAAATAATCTTGAAGAGAATAGACAAAATAAATATCGTAATTTCAAACATAAAAAAAAACTTAGCGTATGTGGCCCAGCGTTAGCGTATTCAAGCAAAAATATTCTCTTGAAGACCAAAGAGCAAATCCATTAAAAATTATATTCTAATGCCATGTTCTGACGGGCATTCGAACAACTAGGTTCGCTCTCAGAATTACGTACATGAATTAACCCGTTCATACAACACTATTCTTAATTCATGTTGTTTAGGTTCGATACATTGTTTACGACAATGTATATGTTCGATATGTTGTTCACCCCTTCCGTAGCATACCAATTATTATTCACATTAATTGGCCACTCATTTGAGTCAATGGGGGAATCTTCTCTGCGCTCTCTTCTAGGAGTCACATTCTCCTGGTTCGGATTGTAGGAGAGAGTATCCGCTCTTTCCTACGCTCTCTCCTAGAAGTCACATTCGCTCAGTTCGGATGCAGAGAGGACTTTCCAGTGCTACGGTCGTCGATGTGATCTCGACCTTGTTTACGCTACATTTGCTCACCGCGACTCACTTGCATTCTAACTTTCGTTGTTTAAACTTGCATTCTAACTTTCGTTGTTTAAACTTGCTTTCTAACTTTCGTTGCTAAAACTTGCAATCTCGCTTTCGATCGAACACGCACGCATTAAGGTAAAGTTTTGTTTCATTCGAAACTCATTAACTTGCCAAATAAAGTTTGAAAATACACTTAACCCAAACCTTGTTTTATTTTGTTTTTTCTCTCCCTCCTCGGTATCACGCCAACATTTTGATCCGTTCGAGCCGGATATTTCCTAGCATTGTTGTTGCATTTTGATCCCATCAAGTCGGATAATCTACCAACAATTTCGCACTTTTCGCTATTTCAAAGGAGAAAAATATCATCACCCCTCACCATACACAACATCTCATCATCAGCATAAGTCACCAAAATCATCAAAAACATCATACACAAACAACATCATAAACTCAAAGGTACGTAGTTCAGTTTATTTTATATTGAGCATACCGCGAGTGTTTTCGTGTTTACATTTCGCTTTACAAAAAAAAAAATATTTGTTTCTACATTTTTCGCTACGTCACGTACTGGCTTGTCCTTTTTCTACTTTTCCTTGTTATTCTCAAACACAACAATAATATTCTAATATTCCACGCGGATTTTTATAGCGTCTGTTTGTTATCATCTAATCCTACCAACAACATATCCATCTCACCACCTCTCACTGTTGGATCGGTTGTTTTGTTGATCGTGTGATATCAACAACAAATATCATTCTCGCATTCCAGCCGCCTTGTTTAGTGTGAGCACCACTGCACACATCTCTGTGGGTACGTTTGTTGTGCGTTAGTAAAAAATTGTAAAATTTTATAAAATAATATTTTAAAAAATATTTTATAAAAAATTGTTGTTATATTTGTTGGTCTATGGTAGATTTTTGTACTTTTTAATAAAAAGTACCCTACTTTCGGCATTTTACAAGAGCATTCAAAGCATTCCTTTGTGGTTAATTAAAAACTATTTTTGGGCAATTTTAATAAATTTCTTATATATTTTTCGAAAAAAATACATATTTACATTTACAACAAAAATTAGTTGTCTGTAAAATTATAGCTTCATTTGAAATTTCGTGCACCCTACTGTCGGTAATTGCGATTTTCAAATTATTTTCGCCAATTTGTGTTCCTTTTTTTGGAAATTTCACAAAATTTGTTGTTTTTATTTGTTCCTATCGACTATCTTTGTATTATTTGATCGATCCCTATTGCAAATTCGACTGTGTGTACCCTACATTCGGTTCTAGTCGACCTTAAATAGTAAAAATATAGATTTTTTTGACTTTTTTGCTTCGCTATCGTTTGTTTTTCTATAGAATCATGTCGGTCACTCCATTGACACAATTTATTCGCGCTTCAGATAATGTGGTCAAATTTATTGCCTCATACCATATGCTTAAGCCAGAAAGTCATACGATTTTCAGCCTTGAAATCCAAAGCTCGGAACTTCAAGAGTTATGGTCTAAAGTCAAAGACACTTACGACAAGTGTATTGACTATTTGTTGACACTAGAGGGTACAACATCTGAGCAAATCTCTTCTGTCGATTCGAAGTACCAATCATCAAACCTAAGTTTCATTGATTGTTTGTCGGAGATCAATGAAAAGATTCACAATCTTAAGTCGGTGAAATCTCCTCCTGCAACTCCTGTCGTCGTTAATGCTAGTACACCGCAAACTAATTTAGCCTCAAATTCTCAACAAATCGGTAGTGCTTCTAATCGGCCTCTTGTTGATCAGCCACGTTCCGCAAATGACATGAATACTTCTCGTGATAGTTCGAATATCCCAAATTTTACAAATATGGTTCAAACAAATTTTCCTAATCCTGCCGAAGTTTCGATTTCTAATTGGAGTTTGCCACCTAGCATTTCAAATACCATGCATAATCTCAACTTACCACCGTGTGAGATTGATGAATTTCATGGAGATTTCTTGTCGTGGCCCACATTCCGGGACTTGTTTTCAGCAATATTTATTAATAACTCTCGCCTAAGTGACATTGAGAGGCTTTGTCACTTAGTTCAGAAAACAAAAGGTGAAGCTAGGGAAATCGTGTCTAAGTTTCCACTCACCCATAAAAGTTTCGCTATGGCTTGGCAGTCGTTGAAGGATACGTACGATAATAAACGTATCCTAGTGCATAACCATCTCAAGCTCCTTTTTGAACTTCCCGTCTTAGATTCTGAATCTAGTTCTAACTTCCATCTGTTCCAATTGAAGCAACCCTCACCATAGAACATATCTGTAAAAGAAATTATCATAATTATTCCATAGAATAGGATTAGCTTTCTAGCAGTGTCATTCTCTCACTTACGTCAATTACTATCCAATGATTCTTTACTTTCAAACAGTTCACTCCTCCAAAGCTCTCTCTCCTCACTCTAATAAATTCAACATTGAACCAATTACATTATGATTTTCTTCCCAATTATTTATCTGTACAAGTTGGTCACACAATTTAATTCATCGTGAAAATCGCCTCGTCCACCTTCCTTGACACCAACCTTACACGAACAACCTCTCTGATGGTTTCATCTTCTTTAACTTCATCGTTACTCTTTTAAAACAAAGCCTCAACGTTGGACCTAAAGTATTAAACCAACGTCTGGTCGCCAAAGGGCTAGCCTACTTGGTCTTAAACCAAGCAGTTTCTTAAACCGCCTCCTTGATCTCTTCCTTCACATTAGTTCTGGTTTTGGTT
>NW_026883322.1:0-49430 GCF_032173495.1 Musca vetustissima | reverse complement strand
CATGATACTTAGCGCACATTATCATAGACACAATTCAGTACGCTATGTCAAATTTCGTACAAATCGAAAGATATATAGGGTCTTTGGTGCACCAATTACCTTAAATCGGGTGAAAATATATGGGAGCTATATCTAAATCTGAACCGATTTTCACGAAGCTTGGCAGACATTATTCTTGACTTAATTCAGTACGCTATGCCAAATTTCGTGAAAATCAAAAGATTTTCAGGGACTTTAGTCCCTGGAAATCTTTTTTGAGCTATATCTAAATCTGAACCGATTTTCACGAAACGTTGCACACATCATTCTAGACTTAATTTAGTACGCTGTGCAAAATTTCGTGCAAATCGAAAGATATATGGGGACTTTGTTACACAATTTACCTTAAATCGGACGAAGATATATATGGGAGCTATATCTAAATCTGAACAGATTTTTCCCAATTTCAATAGGGTTCGTCCTTGGGCCAAATAAATACGCTGTGCCAAATTTCTTCAAATTCGGATAATAAATGCGACCTGTACTTTGTTTACAATTTTAAATTTACAGACGGACATGCATAAATCGACTCAGAAAGTGATTCTATGTATATTCTCAAAAGGAACCATGGGTCTATCTCGATTATTTTTGCCTGTTACAAACATATGCACAAAGACATAATAGGGGAGACTGGGGCACCTTCGGCACTTTTTTTTAGAGCTCTATATCTCAGCACTTATTCAACATATATAACAACTTTATGGCTGATTATTGTCATCTGACACTTAATTATAAAAAATAGTACCAAAAAGATATATAAACATTGTATTAGTTAAAAAATTTTACGTTTTTGTAAAAAAAGTCAAATTCGCCGAATGTGCCCCAACCCGGGGTAGCTTCGGCATTTGATGGGGCACATTCGGCACCATAGCCATAGCCGGGTAATTGTCATCGCTATCAGTCTGGTTGAAGTTCTGATCCTCTAAAGGCTCTATTTGGTTTTAATACACCACACAATGTTTGAATTATAGGGCTTTATTATCTAGCGGCGGACGTTTACATCTCAAGGTCGCACACACCATCAGAAATAGGGGTTTTCTATCGCATTTTCGTCAATACAAGCACGTTTGATCTTATACATGCAATTTCGAACCATATTAAATGATTAGTTTTAAAAACAAACTCAAAAATATTTTACGGAAATAATATTGCACAATCTGTATATGGCCGAATGTGCCCCACTTTAAAATGCCGAATGTACCCCGAATGTACTTTTTATAGTTTTTTTCATTTTTTCGATCAGATTTGCGAAAACATTATATTTTTAAATATTTTTATAATAATACACATCGTAGTTAACCACTTTTTAATAATATTGTCTTAAAAATTTTAAAAGTTCTATACACGAAATACTTACGAAATGGAATTGAAATATTACAGAAACGTCTTAAAAAATACAAAAACCCATATATCTAAATAAGTTTATTAGCTAGAAATTTCAAACTTTGTGTCAGTTATTTATTTCGATATTCGATACCAATGTATCGAAACTAGTGATGTACGAAGAGAGCTTCATGTCGAAAACGCGATTGCCGAAGGTGCCCCGATGCCGAAGGTGCCCCAGTCTCCCCTACCCTGTACTACAGTGTGGTGAAGGGTATAAAAATGTGTAAAAACAGGTTGAGGCGAACCCGGTTTTTAATGTTCTCTATCGATTTGTGACTAAGCCACTCATTTCACGGTCTTCGTGCCAAAGTAAAACTAGGAGCCAACAAAATGGGGACTGCGTCTCTGGTGTATCATTTTTCAAAATTGTAACTGCATCTACCTTTAAATGATGCTGACATTCTGAAGCCCGATTTTGAGTGTTACTTATAGTTTCAATGCCCAATCACGAATTTCTGGAAATCGATTATAAGATTATTGTAGTCGCGAATCTGCGTAATTTGATATGTATTTTGAGTATGTAGTATGCACAGCTTCAAAGTAATACTCATCCAAATTTCTAAAAAACCAATTTTTTGGCCCACATTTTTAGATCTGTCAACTGAATGATATGGGTATCCGCGATCAGTAAGGTTTTTTACGTTTCGGATGATATAAAATCTTTTTCGTGAAAATTCATCTACTAGATAGGTGGGAACTGGCCTTCGAAAAACACGAAATTTGTCAAAAAAAAAACTATTTTGAGAACATCGCGGATTTAACTGCATTTTCTATGGATCATTTCCGCTTCAATAAATGACCTGATATGGATTTTGATAATTTTCGAAAATAGAACTTTAAAAACTTCAGCCGAAAGGGAGATGTACCCAATTTATCTCAAAAATAGAGGGAGTTGGGTCATCCATGATTCTTAATGGACCGCATTGAAAAATTATGTAGGATGTAGTTTTTTAAGGTGCACACCGAAATCGGATGCCCTTAAAAGGCATATGGACTTTTTGGAAATTATTCCCGTTTAACGAGTTTTTGGGTATTTCAATGCAACGTGTAGTACATCTTAGCGGTCAAATGAAATTTCGCGAAATATACATGAATTGGAAGATAAACTTCAGTACTTCCTGGAAGACCCAATTTAAAATGTATATTCAATACTGTAGTTTTATTTTAAGATTAATTCCTATTTATAGAACCTCAAATTTTTTCGGAAGGATCTTGCTATAATCCGCAAGGTGTATACTTATGCACATGAAGTGAATTTGTCACTTTTTATACCTCTCACTTCTAAGAACTCAGCAGAGTAGCTTACAAAAGTTGCACGTATAAACCCAGATATAGTTTTGAAAAGTTCACACTTGCTCTCTTTATACCAAAAATATTCTTAAAGCACTGAGCAGTATAGTCGGACGGGGCCGAGCCTACACAACTTCCACGAAAATAGAACTTTTTGTGGCTCTATATTCTTTGCTTGGGCAATATTTCGCGATATTTGCACCCTCTTGACCGGCTAGAGGTCAACAAATATTACTAATATTCAGTACAACCCTTCTAATTACTTATGCCGATTCCCTTCACCATGGGTTGTGTTGTGATGTTGCAATCGACTCTAAAGAACAAATATATAAATATATCGCTCATCGCTGTGAAATTTTTCACTAGTATCCAGGAATGGTCAAGGACAACGCCTATAATTTTTGGTGATGATCAGATACTAATATTGGGATGAAGTGGACCGTAAACGTATTTTTTCGAGTCGATCTACAGGCCACAATTTAAAGCCGAACATCACAAAACAACCGACGTTGAAATGAATCTGGACAAGTAATTAGAAGGACTGTACCGAGGAGTAGTAATATTTGTTGACGTCTAGTGGGTCAAGAGGGTGCAAACATCGCGAAATAATGCCAAAGCTCAGAATGTGGTGCCATAGAAAGTTAGATGTTAATGGAAGTTGTGTAGGGTATCATATGGTCGGCCCCGTATACTGCTCCGCTCACTGGTTTTTCATAGAAAAGTCAGAGTCCATTTGACTCGCTAAGTATTGACCGATCTTTATGAAAACAGGCATGCTTATTCTTAGGCCCCAACCCCTTCTCCATGTAAAATTTCGCTATGTTCGGACCATAATTGTGGCCTCTGGAGCGACCAGAAAATCAGAAAAAAATAAATTTTTTGGTCCATTTCACCCCCTAAATATTAACCGATCTTTTCCAAAAACAATAGAGGTCTTCATTGGCCAGAACCCATCCTACATGCAAAATATCGTGAAGATTGGTCCATAACAGTGGCCTGTATCGTGTTTACAAATTATAATGGACAGACGGACGGACACACATGTCTAGATCAACTCAGCTAGTCGAGAAATGTTAAAACCAATATTTCGCGGCGTTACAAACATTTGGGGCTGCACAGCTACAAGAAAAATGTCTCGCAAAAAATCATCCCCGCTTATGTCAGGCCTTCAAAAATGTTGTGGATTCTTACACATTTTTTGGTCCATCCTACATGCAAAATTTCGTGAAGATTGGTCCATATCTGTGGCCTGTATCCTGTTAACAAATTATAATGGATAGACGGACGGACGGACACACATGTCTAGATCGACTCAGCTAGTCGAGATATAACGATCGGTATACTTAAAGGTGGGTATAGGACCAATATTTCGCGGCGTTACAAACTCTGGGAGCTGCACTAAGCTATAAAATCCTGACAACATAGTTGTGTAGGGTATAATAATTTCAAAAATTTATTATAGCTCCTACAAAAAATATTATTTTAAAATAATCCACCGTTATTTTAAATCGCGGAAAGAAATATTTTCCACTGAAGTCTGAAGAAGCATTTAATTTCACTTGAAGTTGACCCACTAAGCATTTATGCTAATTGAAGCAAAGAAGCTAAGTTCGTCGCTGCTCAAAATTAGTTGCACACATGACACTTCATTATGCAGTTCAATTAATCCAAGCCGAGTAGGTCTCTTGAGAAAATGGCTTTCACACTTTCTGTTGTGGCTGATAGATGAGCCAACGCCAACCACTCTTCCCTTATGTTGCAACAAAAATCTGCCAAGACAATAGCTATTTTTAGAATGACATTTTTATCTCGGCAAACAAAATCATCTTAACACACATTTCGACCATGGTTGAGGCACAAAAATACCCTGAAAATATTCTTCATTTTCCCCATCTAGTAATTTCATTCTTATTAAAATGAATGAAAGATTTGGAACAGCATATTACACGAGAAACCGTGAAAGATGAAACAAAAAATACTTGTGAATATTTTACACACACTCTCACACATGTTAGGCAATGTATAACAAGTGGCAGCTTCTTCATCGTTTTTGCTGGAAATGGGTTAAGTGTTGTGAAAATAAAGAAAAAAAATCAACAACAAGAACAAAAAGCGGTTATTGAATGAATAGAATATATGTTACACCACTTGTATAGCTACCAATACACTCACACCACTGCCACTCAATGAATCACTTACAACTACTCATACAACAGCACTCAACAGCAACACTTGGCACATCCGCTTCCCGGTTTTCATTTTGCAAACATCCCCACCACCCCTCGCCCACTTAACTGGCGAAGGCAACATTAAGGATATTTATCCGAACGGCAAAAGGCAAGACAGATAATTAATCAAAAGAACGAACACACATAGTAAACGAGGAGAAAGGCAAACAAGAATGAAAAAAAAACACGAATACATTTCTTAAGAAATAAAGAAGAAAAAACTTTTTATCCAGCAAACACAAAATCTGACTTCTTTAAAGCAACAAATTTTCAATTTGTTAAAGTTTGCTATCCTTTAGTCTTCTCGTATTACTTTTTATGTAGTGGAGAGAGGGATGTGGGAGGATAGCTACATTTAAATTGTATTTTCCTTCGCATGGTGCCTGCAGAGAACGTTGGCAAAGGCAAGATGGGAAAGTGGGTGCCACGGAATCTAGAAAACAAATTAAATTAAAATCAAACACCTGAGTCTGCTGAGTTCGTAATTAATTTTGTAAATCGTAACTAAAACAAATGTTATTTTAAAATGACTATTTTAAGATTAGTTACGACTGCGATTGCAGTAGCAAATGTTCCGGTTGATGTTATACTAATGGAGAATAATTAAGGGTTGCACATTCACCAGCAATTAAATACTAAATAATTAATTGTTCAGAAGTGTGGATTTTTAAATCATAGTTTTTTAAAGACTTATAACCTAATGTGGTATTTAAAATTATTTTTGGAGACTTAGCATAAGCATGGGTTTGTAAACGTTTTTTAAAGGCTCTCATAAGTCTGGATTTGTATACCCTACACAACTATGTTGTCATGGTATTATAGCTTTGTGCAACTCCAAAAGTTTGTACAGCCGCGAAATATTGGTCCTAGACCCATCTTTAAGTATACCGATCGTCATATCTCGGCTAGCTGAGTCCATCTAGACATGTGTGTCCGTCCGTCCGTCTGTCCATTATAATTTTTAAACACGATACAGGCCACAGTTATGGACTAATTTTCACGAAATTTTGCATGTAGGATGGGTTCTGGCCAATGAAGACCCCTATTGTTTTTGGTAAAGATCGGTTATATTTAGGGGATAAAATGGAACAAATAATTAATTTTTGTCGGTTTTGCTGGTCGCTCCAGAGGCCGCAATAATGATCCAAACATCGCAAATTTTTACATGGAGAAGGGGATCGGGTCAAAAAATAAGCATGCCTGTTTTGATAAAGATCGGTCAATATTTAGCGGGTCAAATGGACTCTTACTTTTGTGTGAACAATGACAACATTTTTATTCTATGGCGAATATGTTAACTCCCGAAGGACATAAATCCGAGAAGTTGATAGTATATCCAAGAGGAGTGGTTGACCTTTAAATTGATACCAATTATACTGTCGTATGAACTCGGATGTGGGAGTTGCAATGAAATATTCAGAGGTATCTACGTATTCCGATATTACTTAGTAACCCATTACCACAATAGAGGGCGGAAATATAACACTGAACGCTTTTAAATGTTGCATGAGGTTCCAGTTATGGTCAAAGACAACGCCTATAATTTTCGGTGATGATCAGATTATAATATTGGGATGAAGTGGACCGAATACTTAATTTTTTGTGTTTTTTCGATTCGATGTCAATAACAGGCTGGTTAAAAGTATTTTTGAAGACCTGTCATAAGCCATAAGCCCGTTATGGATCTTCACGAAATTTTGCATGTAGGATGGGTTCTGGCCAATGAACACGCCTATGTTTTTGAAAAGGATATTTAGGAGATGAGGCGTGTATATTTACCCCTGAAGGACATATACCCGTGATGGTGATAATATATCCAAGAGGAGTGGTTGGCCTTTAAATTGATACCAATTATATTGTCGTATGCACTCGGATGTGGGAATTAAACTTAAATATTTACCGGTGCTTACGTATTCAAATATTATTTAGTAACCCATTACCACACTAGAGGGGGGAAATAAAGTGCGGTTCGCTTTGAAATTTTCCGCTTTGAAATTTCGGTGATGAAGTGGACCTAAAACTTTATTTTTTTGTTTGTGTTTTTTCGAGTCGATCTATAGGCCACATTTATAAGCCGAACATCACAACACAACCCACGGCGAAAGGAATATGGACAAGTAATCAGAAGGACTGTAGTATTCGGAAAATATATCAGTGTAATGAAGAGGTGCTGTTGACTTCTAATCGGGCAAGAGGGTGCAACTATCACGAAATATTGCCCTGGCTCGGAATAAATATCCGCAGAAAGATACAGTTCAGTGGTAGTTGTGTAGTCGGACAAGTCCGAATGTACTGACCGCTCACTGGTTTAAAAATATTTTTTTTTTGAGTCCTTTTGGTGTTTTTTCGAGTCGATCTATAGGCCACAATTATAAGCCGAACATCACAACACAACCCACGGCGTAGGGAATATGGACAAGTAATCAGAAGGACTGTAGTATTCGGAAAATATATCAGTGTAATGAAGAGGTGCTTTTGACTTCTAATCGGGCAAGAGGGTGCATCTATCACGAAATTTTGCCCTGGGTCGGAATAAATATCCACAGAAACATACAGTTCCGTGGTAGTTGTGTAGGGTATCGCATGGTCGGTCCGGTCCTCCGACTACACTGCTCCGCTCACTGGTTTAAAAATATTTTTTGGAGATCTTTAAGAAATTCGAGATTTTAAGAATGTTTTTTTTTTTTTTTTTTTTTTTTGAAATCACATCTTGTAAGGCAGATCGGACATTTTAAAAATACTTTTTGAGGGCTTGGCTTAAGCATGGATTTTTAAAAAATATATATTATGTAAGGAACTATCATATGCGTGGATTTATTAAACATATTAGGGTGGGAAATAAAGAAATCTATTATTTTTACATTAACTATAGTACTTTATTTAGCATATTTCGGAATGTCTGACCACTTCGGATTTTAAACCGAAAATGCGCCGTTTTGTTGTATGATTTGTTGTCATTTTAAATGTAACCTCATAATGCCTCTTCTATGAAAGTCCTGCTCTCTATTTGAAAAAAGTCTAACAGCCGATTTTCAAAATCCTCACTAGATACCAATTTTTATCATTAAACAAATTTTACAATCCGGACTGTATGACGGATGCATTAAAACTTCCCAACCAAGCTCCCGAAGTTTCTGACGAGTCACTGTAGATGTGTGTGGCCTAGTGTTGTTCTGGTGGAACACGACATCTCTCCCGTTGGCCAATTCTGGCTGTTTCTGGTCAATTGCTATCTTCAAACGGTCCACTTGTTGACAATAGAGATCCGAATTTAGCATTTGGCCATATGGAAGCAACGCATAATAAATAATCCCCTTACAATCCCACCAAATGCATAGCAGAACCGTTATTCCTGATTTGGCCACCTTTTGAGGTGCTTCACCGCTCTTTGGCCACGATCGTTTTCGCACAGGGTTATTGTATGTGATCCATTTTTCATCTCCGGCCATCATCCGTTTAAGAAATGGGTCTATCTCATTCCATTTGGCCATGGTCTCGCAGAAATACGCGGAAATACGATCCATCCTATTATATTGGTTAGTTGGTGTGGCTCCCAAACATCGAACTTCTTTTTGAATCCAGCTATGTGTAAATGGTTTAGAAAAGTTTTATGGTCGATATTAATCATTTATCCGCCTTTATCGACATTTTCGACATTTTTCTTTTCCCACAACATAATATTTTCTGGAGGCCTTCATTTTTCAAAAAAAAAAAAAAAAAAAAAAAAATCATAGACATATTTTAAGCGTGGTTTATTATTAAAACAAATTTTCTGAGACCTATAATAAACGTACAATTTTTAAACAATTATTTTCCGACATCTATTATAAGCCTAGATTTTTGAAATTAAATTTTCCGAGACCTATCATAAGCCTGGATTTTTAAAAGAATTTTCCTGAGATCGATCTTATGTGTGGCTTATTTAAAGAAAATGTTGAAAATCTACCATAAGCGTGGAGTACTATAAGAAGACCTCCAGCTCTTCTATGTATAAGAAGCAACCAGCTCTTCTGTAAGAAGTCCTCTAGCTCTTCTGTAAGAAGACCTCCAGCTCGTCTGTAAGAAGACCTCCAGCTCGCCTGTAAGAAGACTTCCAGCTCGTCTGTAAGAAGACCTTCAGCTATTCTATACAAAGAACTCCAGCTCTTCTATACGAAGACCTCTACCTCTTCTATACGAAGACCTCTACCTCTTCTATACGAAGACCTCTAGCTCTTCTATACGAAGACCTCTACCTCTTCTATACGAAGACCTCTACCTCTTCTATACGAAGATCTCTAGCTCTTCTATACGCTCTTCTATACGAAGACCTCTAGCTCTTCTATACGAAGACCTCTAGCTCTTCTATACGAAGATCTCTAGCTCTTCTATACGGAGACCTCTAGCTCTTCTATACGAAGATCTCTAGCTCTTCTATACGAAGACCTCTAGCTCTTCTATACGAAGACCTCTAGCTCTTCTATACGAAGACTTCTAGCTCTTCTATACGAAGACCTCCAGCTCTTCTATACGAAGACTTCTAGCTCTTCTATACGAAGACCTCCAGCTCTTCTATACGAAGACCTCCAGCTCTTCTATACGAAGACCTCCAGCTCTTCTATACGAAGACCTCCAGCTCTTCTATACGAAGACCTCCAGCTCTTCTATACGAAGACCTTCAGCTCTTCTATAAGAAGACCTTCAGCTCTTCTATAAGAAGACCTTCAGCTCTTCTATAAGAAGACCTTCAGCTCTTCTATAAGAAGACCTTCAGCTCTTCTATAAGAAGACCTTCAGCTCTTCTATAAGAAGACCTTCAGCTCTTCTATAAGAAGACCTTCAGCTCTTCTATAAGAAGACCTTGAGCTCTTCTATAAGAAGACCTTGAGCTCTTCTATAAGAAGACCTTTAGCTCTTCTATAAGAAGACCTTTAGCTCTTCTATAAGAAGACCTTTAGCTCTTCTATAAGAAGACCTTTAGCTCTTCTATAAGAAGACCTTTAGCTCTTCTATAAGAAGACCTTTAGCTCTTCTATAAGAAGACCTTTAGCTCTTCTATAAGAAGACCTTTAGCTCTTCTATAAGAAGACCTTTAGCTCTTCTATAAGAAGACCTTTAGCTCTTCTATAAGAAGACCTTTAGCTCTTCTATAAGAAGACCTTTAGCTCTTCTATAAGAAGACCTTTAGCTCTTCTATAAGAAGACCTTTAGCTCTTCTATAAGAAGACCTTTAGCTCTTCTATAAGAAGACCTTCAGCTCTTCTATACGAATATCTCTAGCTATAATAAGACCTTCAGCTCTTCTATAACAAGACCTTCAGCTCTTCTATAAGAAGACCTTCAGCTCTTCTATAAGAAGACCTTCAGCTCTTCTATAAGAAGACCTTCAGCTCTGCTATAAATATAGAAGTTATTTTTCCAGACCTATCTTTCTCGTAAGCGTGGATGGTTTTAATAATTTTTTCAATACCTATCATAACTTTGAATTTGTTAAACACATTTTACGGAGACCGGTCTTAAGCGTGACTTGTTAAAAAAAAAATTTGTCCAAAATAATATTTACGATTATTATAGGTAGTATAGGTACCTATAATAAGCGCAAATATTATTTTGGACTATATGTCGCGCACATTTTTTTTTTAATATTGTGACCAATATTTTACAATTTTTTTAATTATAGTTTTTTTTTTAATTTTAGATTTTTTCAATTAATCGCAACAATATTCTTATGTTGTCTTTTTTATTATTTTCAGGTAAGACTCAGTTCTGCAAAACTTTTAGTATTTTAGTCGAAACTCAATTCAATTAAACCCGAAAAAGTGGGTAAGTTCTCAAATATTTACAATAAATTGCATTCATTTGGAAAACTTTTCACTAAGTATTTTTTTTATTTGAAATCTAATATGGCCATTAGTTTCCATGCATCTACATTGGAAATTGAAATGAAGAAGAAGAAAATTTTAAATGTGAAGTTATATTAGGTAATTAGTGGTTAAAAACTCGAAAAAGACGTACTGCAGTTTGCTTTTAATTAGCATGACAATTACAATGTTTCTCACAGCGTCGGAAAAAGTGTTGGAAATGCAATTTTCATTGAAATACATTTTGGCGAGATTTTACATCCAATTATTGCTACAAACTATCGAATACAAACTATCGAATTGGGCTCCAGAAAAATTAAAAAAAAAGTGAAATTGAATAATTTATTTAAAAATCTACTTTAAAGATAGGTCTCGGACACAAATGTTAAGGAAAGGTATGCAAAAAAAATTTAACCAATCTGCCTAAGGATAGGTCTCGGACAAAAATTTCGAGGATAAATATGGAGAAAAAATCTTTTTGCGGATTTTTTATTTTGAGCCTGGCCAATATTTCGTTGCAACCTCTTGCCCGATTGGAGATCATGTATAAGGGAGAGGAGCTTACTTACACTGATATATTTTCCGACGATTACTAATATTCAGTACAGCCCTTCTAATTACTTGTCCGCATACCCTCCATCGTGGGTTGTGCTATTATGTTCCTCATACAATTTTTGACTCAAAAAAAAAAAAATATATATATATTATCTGATCATCACCAAAAATTATAGGCCTTGTCCTTGACCACAACTTGAACCTCGTGGAACGTTGCAAAGCGATATTTCCGTCCTCCAGTGTGGTAATGGGTTACAAAATACTATCTGAATACGTAAGCACCTGTAGATATTTAAGTATAACTCTCACATCCGAGTACATACGACAATATAATTGGTATCAATGTAATGGTCCCGAGAAGTTTATAGCATAGCCAAGAAGAGTCTCGGGCCTTTGTCCTTCAGGGTTAAATATTTACGCCATAGAATACAAATTTTGTAATTTTTCACACTAAATGACCCGCTAAATAATGTCCGATCTTTATCAAAACAGGCATGCTTATTCTTTGGCCCGAACCCATGTAAATTTTCGCGATAATGGGGCCCTAATTGTGGTTTCATCCTCTAAATATTAACCAATCTTTACCAAAAGTAATAGGGGTCTTCATTGGCTAGAACCCATCCTACATGCAATGTCCATAACTGTAGCTTGTATCGTGTTTACAAATTATAATGGACAAACGGACGGACGGCTGTGCTAGTCGAGATATGACCATCGGTATACTTAAAGTCTAGGACCAATATTTCGCGGCGTTACAAACTTTTGGGGCTGCACAAAGCTATAATACACTGACAACATATTTGTGTAGGATATAAAAATATCTACACTTAGGTTAGATCTCGGAAAAAAAGTATTAAAAAAATATATATAATTTAAACAACAACAAAAATTCCTTAAAATATAGGTCTGGAAAAAAATATAAAATTCCAAGCCTATGATAGATCTCGAAAAAATTATGAAAAAATCGTTGCTTATAATACAGGGTTGCCCATATTCGACGTACACATGTTTTTTTTTTTTTTTTTTAAATCAAAGAAAAAAATAAAAATTTGGCGGTTGGCAATGTCAATCATTTAATTTGTTTCAAGTAGATTTGTTTACATCAATTTTTGAATATGAAATTTCTCAAATGGCCGCCTCTGGCGTTTATGACGTATTGTGCCCTTATTGCTGCATTTTCCATCGTTTTCGCCGGAATAGCGGCTATTTCTTCACGAATGTTGTCCTTGAGCTCTTCTACGGTCCTTGGCTTGTTAACGTAAACCTTTGACTTCAAATATCCGCACAAGAAGGTGTCAGGCGGCGTCAAATCGGGCGAACGCGGTGGCCAGTCCAAATCACCACTTTCCGACATCAAACGGCCCGGAAACAAATTCTTCAGAAAATCGATTGTTATGCGACTTGTGTGCGGTGGAGCGCCGTCTTGTTGAAACCAGAACTGCCTCATACGCTTTCGACGAATAATTGGCATCACAAAATTGGTCATAATGTCGCGATAACGCTCCTGATTGATGGTAACAGCATGGCCATTTTCATTTTGAAAGAAAAACGGCCCAATGACCGTTTTCGCACTAACGCCGCACCAAATTGTGACTTTTTCGTCATGAAGAGGCAATTTACTTATTTACGGTCCCATTCAATGTGAAATGGGCTTCATCGGACATGATAATTTTGTTCCAAAATTGCTCGTCAACTTCGGCCATTTCGATGACTTTTTGGGCCCATTGCAAACGACGAGGCTTGTCCGCAGGCAACATTCTTTGCGTCAACTGAATTTTGTACGGGAACAAATGCAAATCAATGCGAATAATCCGATGCAAAGTGGACCGAGCCATGCCCAACTTCTGAGAATGGCGTTTTTGGAATGTTCTTGGGGACCTCTCAACACTGGCTCGTACGGCAGCGATATTTTCGGCCGATCGCCTTGGTCGACTTTTATATGGCCTCTTCGGATTAGAAAGAGCCTTACCAGTCGAAAATTTTTCGTATAAACGCTTAATGGTGTTCTGAAGGCACACTTCTCACATTTTTTAATTTTTTAAAAGCACGTTGAGTTTTCACAATTGACTTCTTCTGTTGAATGTAAATTTCAACTATTTCAGAGCGCTCGGGTGGCGTTTATTGGTTCATGGTAAAAATCTGACTGACGCTTCAAACGCGGTATGTCATTAAGCGATGTGACATCTCTGTCAAAAGTTATGGCGTTGCCAGATGGGTCCGTCGAATATGGGCAACTCTGTATATATGTAGAAAATTTTAATTTAAAAATTTCCCCCTTATGACAGTCCTAGGAAAAAGTATTTTAAAAATTGAAAAAATAAAAATCGAAAAATTATTCAATTTCTCGATTTTTTTAAATTCAATAGTCCAATAGTCCAAGAAAAATATTTTAATATACATTTCATAGAACTTCTATTGAACTTCGGTATATATTTTCTTACTTCGGTATATATTTTCTTATTTATTCTCACTAGACAAACAAACTCACTTACATACATATCTGTTACCATAAAATCAGTTTTGAATTGAAATCATGGCCAATAAATAGACATTGAACCGATTGGATGTTGGCGTTCGCAATGTTGTCGTCATTGATTCTATTGTCGTATTATAGTTGCTGCTGTTATTTTTTGTGCAACCGTCATCAATCACAAATTATTCCAATGTAGCTGCTATAGCACTCTGGGCCTCACACAAGAAATAAATTTAAAAAAAATAGCAGCTAGAATAAACATTTTAACCCTGAACGTCATTCACACATTTAACAAAAGTTAAAAAGAATTACTCGCTTGGCAAAACTGAACTCAAAATGTCTTAAAAGAACCAACAAACAGAATATAAAACTAGAAAAAGAAAACAATACAACAATTGTTATTAAATCAATTCGTGTTACCTTTGTAATACCATTTATTGGATTTTTATTGCCATAAAATTGGAATTGTTTAAATTCCAATATTTAATTGTGTGTTCTTCTCTTGGCAGCAACATTTCTTAAAGTGGATTTGTTTTTTTCTTTTCAGGCAACATAACAAATGTTGCACAACATGTTGTAATGCCGGTGTGTTAACAATGGTTTACAAGACTGGTTACGTTTACAAATTACCACTAAAACAAAGTGTATTGAAAATACCAGTTTGCAAATATTTCTTTATTAACAACCTACGCTAACATAGTCTATCGGCAAATTATATTGTTCACATGTTTTACTCGAGACATGATTTATAGGGAAATGTTTTAATAAAAGCAACAAATTCACTAAATGCAATAAAAAGAGTGCATTGGTGGAAGAAATTATTTAAAACCAGTAAGGAAAGTAGTAAAGGCCGACTATATCATACCCATCACCACTTTGGGTATGTTGTACATATATATCCTTGCATGTCACTATTCCCTCGAAGGAGCATGCTCATGTCTTTCTGTAATCTTTGATAAATTTAATTTAATTCGGGCAGATTAAGAGTCGTCTGCGTACCATGTTAAAAATATTATTTCAATTAGGCACCCGTTCGAAATACATTTGGAAGCTATGGCTGCATCTGCACCAATTTCAACAAAAGGCAAAAACGTCATTCGAGTCTCACTTTGATACGTTGTGCAAAATTTCGTATTAATCGAACAAACATTAGGAAATCTGAACCGATTTTCGCGAAACATCACTCCAGACTTCATTCAGTACGCTATGGACGAAAATATATATGGGAGCTATATATAAATTTGAACCGATTTTCCCGAAACTTACCACTAATAATTTTAGACTCAAATCAGTACGCGATGCCAAATTTCGTGCAAATCGAAGGATATATGGGGACTTTGGTGCACAATTTACCTTAAATCGGACGAAAATATATATGGGAGCTATATCTAAATCTGAACCGATCTTCACAAAATTTAACACACATCGCTCTAGACCTAATTCAGTACACTATGCCAAATTTCTTGCAAATCGAAGGATATATAGGGACTTTGGTGCACTATTTACCTAAAATCGGACGAAAATATATATGGGAGCTATATCTAAATCTGAACCAATGTTCATGAAACTTAACACACATCACTCTAGACTTAATTTAGTACGCTATGCCAAATTTCGTGCAAATCGAATGATATATAGAGACTTTGGTACACCATTTACATTAAATCGGACGAAAATATATATGGCAGCTATATCTAAATCTGAAACGATTTTCACGAAACTTTTCAAACATCACTCCAGGCTCAATTCAGTTCGCTAAGCAAAAATATCGTGCAAATCGAATGATATATAGGGTCTTTGGTGCACCATTTACATTAAATCGGACGAAAATATATATGAGAGCTATATCAAAATCTGAACCGATTTTCATGAAACTTGGCACACATCATAAAAATGTAAAAAAATGTGTAAAAACAGGTTGAGGCGAACCAGTTTTTTATGTTCTCTATCGATTTGTGACTATGCAACTCATTTCACGGTCTTAATGTCAAAGTAAAACTAGAAGTCAATAAAATGGGGACTACGCCACTTATGTATCATTTTTCAAAATTTTAACTGTATCTACCTTTAAATGATGCTGACATTTTGAAGCTCGATTTTGAGTGTTTTTTTAATTTTACTTCTAGCTTTAATACACAAACAGGAATTTCTAAAAATCGATTATAAGATTATTGTAGTCGCGAATCTGCGTAATTTGATATGTATTTTGTATATGTAGTATGCACAGCTTCAGAGTAATACTCATCCGATGGTGAAAATTTTGTGCAATCAAATTTCTAAAAAACCTATTTTTCGGGCCAAATTTTTAGATCTGTCAACTGAATGATATGGGTACCCGCGATCAATAAGGTTTTTTACGTTTCGGATGATATAAAATCTTCTTCGTGAAAATTCATCTACTAGAACGGCGGGAACTGGCCTTCCAAAAACACGAAATTTGGCAAAAAATGTTTTTGAAAATATCGCGGATTTATTTGTGTTTTCTGTGGATCATTTCCGCTTCAATTAATGACCTCATACGGATTTTTATCTTTTTCGAAAAGAGAACTTTAAAAACGTCAGCCGAAAGAGAGATGTACCCAATTTATCTCAAAAATAATGTGAGGTGGCACATCCATGGTTCTTAATGGAACACATTCAAATCGGTATAGATCGATGTATTTTTTTAGGGTGCACACCGAAATCGGATGCGCGTTAATGGCATATGGAGTTTTCGGAAATTATTCGCGTTTTACGATTTTTTGGGTACTTCAATGTAACGTGCGGCACATCTTACCCGCCAAATGAAACTTTGCAAAATATATATGGATTGGAAGATAAACTTCAGTATTTCCTGGAAACCGCATGCGCATCAAATGATTTTGAGAATTACGCGATTTAGACGCAATTTATCTCAAAAATAGTGTGAGCTGGCACATCCATGGTTCTTAATGGACCACATTGAAATCGGTATAGATCGATCTATTTTTTTAGGGTGTACACCAAAATCGGATGCGCGTTAATGGCATATGGAGTTTTCGGAAATTATTCGCGTTTTACGATTTTTTGGGTACTTCAATGGAACGTGTGGCACATCTTAGCCGTCAAATGAAATTTCGCAAAATATATATGGATTGGAAGATAAACTTCAGTACTTCCTGAAAACCGCATGCGCATCAGATGATTTTGAGAATTACGCCATTTAGATGCAATTTAAAATGTATATTTCATAATATTATTTTATTTTAAGATTTATTCCTATTTATAGAATTCTAAGATTTATCGGAAGGGTCTTGATATAATCCGCAAGGCGTATACTTATACACAAAAAGTGATTATTATTATATATGTCAATTTTTCGGCGAAATTCGGGTAAAATAGCAGAATAACTCCAATATTTTTTTCTGAAATTTCTTATATAAAATTAAAAAAAAATAAATATGATGACATTATTTTTTCGAACCAAAAACTAATATTTTTCCTCAATATCTTGTTTTGTTGTCGCTGTGATTTACAAACCGCTACACGGACTTGTGAGATTGATATCATTTGATTCGTCATGGTGTTTAGATTATGTAGATATTTTTCAATTAATTTTTAGGTGTGTGTATGTCATTAATATAATGAAAATATTGACGTAATCTCCTATATTTTTATTATTTTTCTCATATTTCGCGAAGATGTGCAACTTTTTCGCGATTATTATAATATATTCATATTCTAATTTTACGAAGGAAGATATATATCAAAGTTTTTGGTCAATATAATAAACGGCGTAATTTTAAGATTTTTTTCTTATGCCCAAAATTAGAACATCGATAACTTTTGAGCGCATCAGCCAAAAATTTGATCGCGAACGGTTTTGGAGTCAGAACATTTTTCTCTATATGTGTACCAAAAATCATTGATGTGCCACAAAAACAAAAAAGCTGATTTTTTGAAAATGGAATATTAAAAAATTGGCAATATTGCCCATATATATATATATATATATATATATATTATAATTATTATTCATGCTTCTATAGGCCTCGAACAAAATTATTAAAAAAATACCACGTTTCTGATGGTTACTTTAAAAATTCACTCTTTTGTTAGGCCTCATATAAAATTATTTAAAAAAACGCTTAAAATTAGATTAAATTTATTCTACACAATTAAAATTATTTAAAAAATCCCCACTTCTATTGGATCTCGAAAAAATTATTTTCAAAATTTACGCTTAAAAAAATATTTTTAAAATCAACGCTTAAAAAAATATTCTAAAAATTCACGCATCTGTTGGACCCCGCAAAAAAAAAAATAAAATAAATAAATAAAAAAATACCCGCTTACGTTGGTCCATGTGTGGATCTAATACTACCTTCCTTATATATTTAAATTTCCTCAGAAGTGTTATTTTCCTTTTTCCTCTTCGAAATTCCATTCTTCAAACTTTACAGCAAGGCCAGACCATTAATATAATGCTAATAGTCACACAGAGAGTAAACACAAATCCTGACCGGTTTGTTTTTCCTATCAACACATTTAACAAAAAAAAAAAAATAATAATAAAAACACCAACAACAAAACTTTACCATTGTTTGATGACGCTGCTGTTGTTGTTGTTGCTGTGTTGCCATTTTCGATGACCACAACCGGGAGCAGTAACCCAAGTTGAAGAGTGTGCAAGTTGCTCGTGCGCTTAATTTAGTGTATGAACAAACTAAAGTGCTTATGGGTACGAGTCTATGTATGTGTGAGTGTGTGTGTGTACACAATAAGTGAACAACTTCTTAAAACATGTTCACCTCTAACTGCACCCCACTCCCCCAAAATGTGTGTGTGTGTTTGTTTGTTGTTTTTTCGTTTTGTCTTCCATAACTTGGCTGGTCTTCTGGATGCTGTTGTTGTGCAACGTGCATTGAAAGTGCAAGTGAATTTGTTTGAGTTGGATGTTAGTTGGTTGGCTGGTTGTGTGCCGTCCATCGTCATATGAGATCATGGGGGCTTTGTCTTAGCTAGTTTGTAATTCCTTTTCCTTTTAGAGTAGTCACTGCGAAAAGACAAAAAGAAAAAAAAACGACTAGAAAAAAATAGTTTCACGTTTTTATCTTTGCAATGTATGAATTTTTTCTTTAATGTTTGTTTTATTTGTTGGCATTTTGTTAAACCAGTTTTATGATCGATTTGTTGTTGCTGTTTGATTGTGGTGGCTAACATTTAAGTACGGTTTCGTTTGAAATCGCAGTTTTTTGTTTTTGTTTCCATCAATCGAAAGCAATTTAGCCATTTCAACCATTTTTCTCATATTGCAATGCAATGGCCATTGTGACCGACCAATATTAATTGAGTGATAGGCTGTTATTAGACTGCTGGTGTACATTGTGAGCACAGGATGCTGATGGTGATAAATAACTGATGGATTTGCCAATGATGATTATGACTGAATGGTTAAGTCCAGCCATTTCTACTATGTGGAAATATATTTTCACAAAATTGAGTTTCTTTGTAAATTTTTAAATTATTTACCAGGGAGCGTTAATTGACTTTTTTCCCCCATTCATATTCGGGTAAACTAATAAATTAAAGAAAACTCTAGATGTGCAACCATTGATTTGAAATGTGAATGGTTTTGGAAATTCAGTTGAATATATTATTTAAGTATTTATACCCTACACAACTATGTTGTCACGGTATTATAGCTTTGTGCAGCTCCAAAAGTTTGTAAAGCCCTGAAATATTGGTCCTAGACTTTTAAGTATACCGATCGTCATATCTCGTCTAGCTGAGTCGATCTAGACATGTGTGTCCGTCCGTCTGTCCATTATAATCCGTAAACACGATACAGGCCACAGTTATGGACCAATCTTCACGAAATTTTGCATGTAGGATGGGTTCTGACCAATGAAGACCCCTTTTGTTTTTGGTAAAGATCGGTTAATATTTAGGGGATGAAATGGACCAAATACTAAATTTTTGTCGGTTTTTCTGGCAGCTCCAGAGGCCGCAGTTACGGCCCAAACATCGCGAATTTTTACATGGAGAAGGGGATCGGGCCAAAGAATAGGAATGCCTGTTTTAATAAAGATTGGCCAATATTTAGCGGGTCAAATGGACCCTGACTTTTGTGTGAAAAATTACAAAATTTGTATTCTATAGCCTTTACTTTTACCCCTAAAGAACAAAGACCCGAGAAGTTTATAGCATATCCAAGAGGAGTGGCTGACCCTTAACTTGATACTAATTATATGGCCGTATGTAGTCAGATGTGGGAGTTACACTTAAATATTTACAGTTGCCTACGTACTGAGATATTATTTAGTAACCCATTATCACACTAGAGGGCGAAAATATAGCGCTGATCGCTTTGAAATGTTCAATGAGGATCCAGGTATGGTCAAGGACATCGACTATAATTTTCGGTGATGATCAGATAAAAAATTTTGGATGAAGTGGACCGAAAACTTAGTTTTTTATGTTTTTTTCGAGTCGATCTATAGGCCACAATTATAATCCGAACATCACAACACAATCCACGATAAAGGGAATTTGGACATGTAATCAATATTGGGAACATTCGGAAAATATGTCAGTGTAAGGAAGAGGTGCTGTTGATCTCTAATCGGGCAAGAGGGTGCAACTATCACAAAATATTGCCCAGGCTCATAATAAACGTCGGCAGATAGTTAGAGTTTCGTGGTAGTTGTGTAGGTTATCGTGTGGTCGGCCCGTCCGACTATACTGCTCCGCACACTGGTTTTTAACATATTTTTAAAAACAATTTTTTTTGTACATATTTTGCAAAAAATCCATGCCTTTGTTGGGTCTTGAAGAAACGTTTCTAGACAATTCACGACCAAATCCTAACCTTGGTTGGGTCTCAATATATTTTTTTAAAAAATCCCCACTTTTTTGGGTCTTGAAGAAGAACTTTTAAAACATCCCCGCCGTTGTTGGGCCTTGCAAAAATATTTTAAAAAATCCAACCTTTGTTCAATATAAAAAATAAAAAAATCCACGCCTTTGTTGGGTATCGAATTTTTTATAGTACTCGCTCATATCTATTGAAAATTCATTAGCAATATGGTGACATATGGACACATCTAGTATTGGTCTGTGACTACATTCAAATATATAAATATTCCTCATGCTATTCGACATCGTTTTCATGATACACACACACACACTTTATTTTGTTATTGATTCGAATAAAATCCCCATCAAAAAAGTTGTATTTTAACCCACATAATAAATTGTCAATATTCAGACACACACACGTACACAAATACATATAATCCAATGGAGGTGAACTGTCAATATTCCATTTCGTAAAAAAAATTAAAAATAAAAAACTGTAACCAGACAGTATGTAAACAGAATTCGAATAAACAGTTAATTGAAAATTTTGGTAAACAAGTTGGAAACGGATTTTTACATGAGGCTATCTACAAATACATCCACATGTATACCAAAAAGTTTAATCAAAATGATAGGTCACTGAACTGTAGAGATAGAGGATGATGATGGCTGTAACAGTGCTTAAGTGGCTCTGATAGTTTTTGAAAAAATATTCTTTAAAAAATCCACGCCTTGTGACTCTGATAGTTTTTGAAAAAAATATTCTTTAAAAAATCCACGCCTTGTGTCTCTGATGGTCCTTGAAAAAATATTCTTTAAAAAATCCACGCCTTGTGACTCTGATATTTTTTGAAAATATATTCTTTAAAAAATCCACGCCATGTGGCTCTGATGGTCGTTGAAAAAATATTCTTTAAAAAATCCACGCCTTGTGGCTCTGATGGTCGTTGAAAAAATATTCTTTAAAAAATCCACGCCTTGTGGCTCTGATGGTCGTTGAAAAAATATTCTTTAAAAAATCCACGTCTTGTGGCTCTGATGGTCGTTGAAAAAATATTCTTTAAAAAATCCACGCCTTGTGGCTCTGATACATCTTGAAAAAATATTCTTTAAAAAATCCACTCCTTGTGGCTCTGATAGTTCTTGAAAAAATATTCTTTAAAAAATCCACGCCTTGTGGCTCTGATAGTTCTTGAAAAAATATTCTTTAAAAAACCCACCCCTTATGACTTTGATGGTCGTTGAAAAAATATTCTTTATAAAAAAATCCACGCCTTGTGGCTCTCATGGTCCTTGAAAACATATTCTTTAAAAAATTCACGCCACTTATGGGTCTTACAAAAATTATTCTCAACACCACCCTAATATCTCCGCACACTCACATCTGCCACAGACACATTACATGGGAATCAGTCATTAACATGTTTACACTCTCTGGTGGGCACATTAAATCAAAAGCAAATACATGTGGTCTAACAAACTGTCAAATGTGTTAGCACTTCCGTAATTACTCGCTCCTCCCCTTGCCAAAGCGATTCCGCACACACACATATATGGGTGTGTGGTTGAACTTTCAACGACAATGTTGCCTTTACCGAAAATTGTAGTGTATATTTTACAAGAGAGCCATACCCAGCTATCTCCAGAGGTATCATTTCCGAGACGGGAGTAGTAGCAGAAACAACAACAGCAGCAGCCAGGACTATCACTTATAGTTTTACAAATGTCCTGTTTTGTTGATGTAATGTTTCAGGGGAACTTGTACGTTTTTCAATGGTTGGCTATAAATTTTCCATAGCCTCTACCATGACTCTGGGATCGATCCCACCACGAAATACATCATTGCTGTGGTGTTCCCAGTATTCTGTTGTTTTGTTTCGGAAAGATATTTTTCTCTGCCAGTTTATTTCGTTCAGCATAAAAATACACTCCCTCTCTCTCTCTCTCATCCCCCTTCTCTTTCGGTACATGTTAATGCAATTGCAACAATGGTGGTAAACACCAACATCTGCTCCGGCCTCATCATCAGTCATTATTCATCTGTGTGTTGTTCCAGTGTGGATGCTACATGTTGTTGTTGTTATTATTGTAGTTTCTATTGTGGGCTGTGTTCTGTTATTTTTCGCATTCAATGTTTTGTTTCCGCATGGAATTTCAGTTTATTTGTTATTATACCATGCAATGCAATGTTAACAAAAAAACCCGCCCAACTCCCTTCCACTTCACAATTTAGTTGCCATAGGGGGGACATGGCTTTGCAGCGTTATCCTGGCTAGCATAGATGTTTATTTCGGCCAGGTTTGTGTTGTGTGTGTAAGTGTGCGTGATTTTTTTTACCATCCTGTAGATCGTTTGTGGCTTTTACATTCTTTTCGATTTTTTGTTTTTTTGGTCACTGGGTTATAACAATCTCCAAAAAACGAAAAGCGAAACAAAACCTGAAAGCTTTTATACTCTTCCTGCCCCCATTGGAACAATGGAATTTTCATAAAAGCCTTATGCGGCAATATGGCTAAAATATTTCCCAGTAACTGGTTAGCATTGTACAAATGGGAATTGCCCCGAAAGGATTGTTATTGCCAAAGAATTTTTAAAATTGAAATATTTTTTTCTTTTTCTTTATTTTTTTGGAAAGCCAAGGAACCCAGTCATCTCAAATTGCTGAAATGAAAACAATGATAATTTCATTGTCAATTGTTTTTTGTTTTTTAAGGGTAATAACAATTACTGGTAATGGAAATGCCATGGCATGGATGAAGTGGTTTTAAAAACTGATAAAAAGTAGAGAAATTGGAAACGTTTTCGATCATCGTACTAATTAACTGTGCAAAAATAGTTCGTCGAGCTTTATTGTAATTGTAAATTACTATATATAAAAACCAGTGAGCGGAGCAGTATAGTCGGATGGGGCCGACCATATGATACCCTACACAGCTACCACGGAACTCTAACTTTCTGCAGATATATATTCCACGAATGGGCAATATTTCGCGATATTTGCACCCTCTTAACCGATTAGAGGTCAATAGCTCCTATTATTTGCCATGACATCTATTTCAAATTATGTTTTATATCATAATATCCAATTTTTTTCTTTTCACACAGAAAGGTCTTGGTTGACTTGACCCGCTGATCATTACAAAAGCCCATGAAATTAGTTGGCCAGATTCATTTTCAAGTGTAATATTCGGCTTATAAATGTGGCCTATAGATCAACTTGAAAAAACACAATAAAAATAAGTTTCGGTCCACTTCATCCCAAAATTATTATTTGATCATCACCGCAAATTATAGGCGTTGTCCTTGACCATAACCGGAACCTCATGGAAATTTTCAAAGCGATCAGCGCTATATTTCCGCCCTCTAGTGTGGTAATGGGTTACTAAAAAATATCTGAATACGTAAGTACCTGTCAATATTTAAGGGTAACTCTAATATCCGAGTACATACGGCAATATAGTTGGTATCAATTTAAAGACCAACAACTCCTCTTGGATATACTATGAATTTCTCGGGTCTATGTCCTTCAGGAGTAAATATATATGCCATAGAATACAAATTTTGTCATTTTTCACTCAAAAGGTCAGGGTCCATTAGACCCGCTAAATATTGACCAATTCTTATCAAAACATGCATGCTTATTCTTTAGCCCGATCCCTTTCTCCATGTAAAATTTCGTGATGTTCGGGCCATAATTGCGGCCTCTGGAGCGACCAGAATATCAGACAAAAATAAAGTTGTTGGTCCATTTCATCCCCTAATATTAACCGATCTTTTCCAAAGACAAGAGGGGTCTTCATTTGCCAGAACCCATCCTACATGCAAAATTTCGTGAAGTGTTAACAACCCTGTATTGTGTTTACAAATTATAATGGACAGACGGACGAATGGACAGACACACATTTCTAGATCGACTCAGCTAGACGAGATATGACGATCGGTATACTTAAAGGTGGGTCTAGGACCAATATTTCTCGGCGTTACAAACTTTTGGGGCTGCACAAAGCTATAATACCCTGACAACATAGTTGTGTAGGGTATAAAAACCTGTTTTAAAATAACCACTTTGTTACTAAAATAAATATTTAAAAAATCTTTTTTTTTTTAATTTGTTATATGAAAATTTGTGTTTAAAAAAATCCACGATTTTTATACCCTTCACCACACTGTGGTACATGGCATTATGTCTTGGTGCATATGTTTGTAACAGGCCAAAGGAAACGAGATATGCACATGGTTCTTTTAGAGAATATGCATAGCATCACTTTTCAAGTCGATTTTTGCATGTCCGTCCGTCCGTCTGTCTGTCTGTCTGTCCATGTTAAATTGTAAACAATGTGCAGGTCGCATTTATGATCCGAATTGGATGAAATTTCACTTATTTGGCCCAAGGATGAACCCTATTGAAATTGGGAAAAAATCGGCTCAGATTTAGATATAGCTCCCATATATATTTTCGTCCGATTTTATGTTAATGGTTTACCAAAGTCCCTATATATCTTTCGATTTGCACGAAATTTGGCATAGCGTAATGAATTAGGTCTAGAATGATGTGCTTTAAGTTTCCTGAAAATCGGTCCAGATTTAGATATAGCTCCCATATATATTTTCGTCCGATTTAATGTAAATGATGTACCTATGTCTCTATATATCATTCGATTTGCTCGAAATTTGGTATAGTGTACTGAATTGAGTCTAGAATGATGATGCGTTAAGTTTCGTGATAATCGGTTCAGATTTAGATATAGCTCCCATATATCTTTAGATTTGCACGAAATTTGGCATAGAGTAATGAATTAGGTGTAGAACGATGTGAGTTAAGTTTCCTTAAATCGGTTCAGATATAGCTCCAATATATATATATATATACATATATTCGTCCGATTTAATGTAAATGGTGTACCAATGTCCCTATATATCTTTCGATTTGCACGAAATTTGGTATGGTGTACTGAATTAGGTCTAGAATGATGTGTCTTATGTTTCGTGAAAATCGGTTCAAATTTATAAATAGTTCATAAATATTTTTTCTTCAGATTTTATGTAAATTGTGCACTAAAGACCCAAAAGTTGTCCGATTGCCACACAATTTGGTACAATGAACTGTAGTTAATATAAGTCAATCTCTGGCAAGTTTCATTGAAATCGGTTCAAATTTTGACATAGTTTCTTCATATATATTTTCGTCCGATTTTACACAAAATTGACAACGTACTGAAATTAGGATATAAATGCTTCACCAAGGTGGGTCCAATCGGCACAAGATTTTGCACAACGTACTGAAGTTAGTATAACATAACGTGTGGCAAGTTTAGTTAAAATCGGTTTAGATTTAGATATAGCTTATACATATAGTTTCGTACGATTTTTGGTAAGTGGTTTACCAAAGACCCAACGAAATCGGTTCAGATTGGGATAGAGATAGATAGATTGGGATATATATATATATATATATATATTGACATTTGTCCCATTGTAAGAAGCAATCCTATGTCTGACTAAATGAAATATTTAGAATAGGTTGCATAGTGGCATGTTTATGGATCCATTTTCATGTTAAAGGTCCATCAAAAATTCGACGTCTGTTAGGATTAATCTGTTGAATATACGCAAAGTGGTGAAGGGTATCATATAGTCGGGCCCGTTCGACTTTACTACTTTCCTTACTGGGTTTTATTTGAAAATACACGCATTGGTAATTTAAAACAAATTTTAAAAATTCTTGCATGATTTTTTTTAATCCACGCTTTATTTTCTTATTTGAATTTTTTTTTAAATCCACGCCTTATTTTCTTATTTGATGTGTTTTTAAATCCACGCCTTATTTTCCTTTTTGATGTTTTTTTAAATCCACGCCTTATGTTCTTACTTGAAATTTTGTAACTGGAAACTATTTTTTTTTTAAATCCACGCCTTATTTTTGTCATTGGAAATTAAAATTAAAAAATACACGTCTTAAAAAAAATTTTCTGTCCTTAAAAAACAACATTGAAAAAAAATATATATTTGAAAATGTTGTGTTGGTCCTTGAAAAATAGCAATGTTAAATTTAAAATTGTTGTTGTTCACTGCGAAAAGGTAAAATATTTGTATGTATGTATGTGTGACTGTGTATTTCTCATGATGAATGTTTCCGTTTCAATCAATTACGAGTAAAACAATACTTTCAATTACATGTTGCACATTTATGTATATATATATATATATGAACTGTGTTATACAATAATATTTGTATATCCATGTGTATGAAATGTTATGTACCATGTCAATTTTTTTTCATTACATTTAACGTTGATATACAAATATTTTTTGTTGGTTCTTGTTGCTGTTCATGTCAAATGGAATTCTTTGAATTGGCAAAATATAAATACAGACTCTTAAAATTCACAACGATATGGAAATAATAATTTCGTTATGATGACATTTTCTTGGAAATGTAATTTAAATTATTTCGAGTTTAAAGATAATTGTTTTTAAATCGTTGAACAAATACACAAAATATGAAAAACAAATACACAAAATATGAAAAACTATTTTGCTAATGTCAAAAATGTGAGCACGATTTTATTTACACTGTATCTTGTTTTCGTTGATTTTTTTCAAAATATTTTTGTTCTGGGCCCACAACATGCGTGGATATTTATTAAAATTTTTTTAGAGGGTCTATAAAATTATTTATATCATTATTATTATTGGGCATAAAATATTTAAATAATAGTTATCTAGACCCCAAAAAGCTGCGGATTATTTTTAAAATTATTTTTTATACTAATATTTTGTTTTTTTTTTGGGCCACAAGCGCCGTGGATTTTTATTTTTTCTAGCGCCAACTCAAGGCAATGATTTAAAAAAATATTAAAGGTGCCAGAAGAGGAGGGTAAATGCGTATATTAAAAAAATTGGGAGGACCATAAGAGGGTTGGCTTTTTTATAGAATATTATTTAGAGGGGACCATAGGAGGGGAGGCTTTTTGGAAGAATATTTTTTATTTTCAGTGAACCATAAGAGGGGTGTCCATTTAAAAAAAATATTTTTTAAAGGGGCCATAAGAATCGTGGATTTTTTAAAGAATATTTTTGAGAGGAACCATAAGTGGCATGGCTCTTTTAAATTTTTTAGAGGTACCATAAGGGGCGTGGCTTTATTAAATATTTTTTAGAGGTACCATAAGGGGCGTGGCTTTATTAAATATTTTTTAGAGGGACCATAAGGGGCGTGGCTTTTTTAATTATACCCTACACAACTATGTTGTCAGGGTATTATAGCTTTGTGCAGCCCCAAGAGTTTGTAAAGCCGCGAAATGTTGGCCCTAGACTCACCTTTAAGCATACCGATCGTCATATCTCGACTAGCTGAGTCTATCTAGACATGTGTGCCCATCCGTCCGACTGTCCACTATAATTTGTAAGTACGATACAGGCCACAGTTATGGACCAATCTTCACGAAATTTTGCATGTAAGATGGGTTCTGGCCAATGAAGATTTTTGTCTGATTTTTTGGTCGCTCCAGAGGCGGCAATTATGACCCAATCATTTCGATTTTTACATGAATAAAGTGGGCCACACACGTCAAACATGGCCGCAGTTATGGTCCGACACACGTCAAACGTGAAATTTTATTTCATTTATTTTTGAAGCGTGAAGATGGACAGCGATAGTGATGACGGAGAAAGATCAAATATTTTTATTTAATATGAATTTATTAAATAATTATATATTATTCCGGGAAAAGTATTTTTTATTTCCCACACTGTAGGATATGTGTAAAAAACATGAAAAATTAAAAGTATTTTATTCATTGTCCGGGCCGCATACTTGCTTTCACAAAAAATGGAAATATACACACCAGGCCACAGAAGTTGATAGTATATCCACAACGAAAAATTACAAATTTTTAATTTCTTTCTTGTGCGCAAATTGTGTACCAACACTTATGGCTGCATGTACTCTGATGTGTGGCCCAGTTATACGTAATTAGGTAAGCATGGTTTTGATATGTGCAAAATAGTATTACTATTTTGTGTGACCATTAAGCGGACGGAAATTTTGATACCCTTCACTATAGATATACTGAGAGGTACTTAAAATGAACATATAGGGAACATACCAAAAAGTGACCTTTCTTCAAACTGATTATGTAAACCATAATGTACACCAAATACAAATTTCAGCAATTTGTAATGGATATTTATACCCTCAGCCTTATGGATAATGAGGGTGTATACTTTGAAAACTTTATTTTATTTCAGATTTTCTAGTATCTGTAGAGGCAATTATTATATGCAGAACATCACATATTTTACATGGTGAAGGGGATCTGACCAAATACTTGGAGCGGCTGTTTAGATGATGATAGGTCAATATTCAGAGGGTCAAATCAACCAAAACATAAAGTGACAACTTTTTATTTTACGGCGTAAAAATTTACTTCAATAAAAAAAAAATGGAAAATATGCCAGTGTTAGAAAGTGAAGTTGTTGATCTTTAATCGGTAAAAAGGGTGCAATTATATCTCGAAATATTGCCCAGGCTCAGAATATAGAACCGCAGACAGTTTAATTTTCGTGGTAATTTACTGCTCCGCACACTGGTTTAAAGAATATTTTTGAAAGGGACTCTATTGTTAGAGTTTTAAATATTTTTAGAGTTGCCATGAGTTTGAATTTTTTAATGTATCTATTTTCCAGGTTCGTTTTTTTTTTCTAAGAATGTTTTTTCCTATAAATTCATTTTGTATTACATAAAGGAACTTATTCTGATTTATATTTTCCAGTTGGTTTGATAAAGTTCAAGTGCACAAAAGAAAAACGAAGCAAATTTAAAATATTTGAAAAAAGAAGAAATCAAAAGCGGAATAAAGAATCGAAATCTGTTAACTACAAAAGGATAATGTTTTGCTCGTTTGGGATTTAGTTCGTTTCCTTTTTTTGTGTGCTGAATATTATTGTTATTTCAAATGTAAGGGGTTCTTCTTTATTCACTAAGTTTTTCGTTTTGCACCAAAGTAAGGATTAAAAGGAGAAAACGTGTCGATTTTTATAAGGACTACTCTTACAGTTCGTTTTTCGTTCTACTCCTTTTTAGAGTTTCGCCTGCCTTACGAGAACATGATTTTTCATTTTATTTCAACAACAAAACACCATTTGCGAAAATCCTTGGGTTTTGTCTACTTTAAGGGATTTCTATATTTTTTTTTTCTCGTTTTTCCTTGCCTTGAAAATCTACATACTTAATTCACAATTTTACACAGTTGTTAGCACATTCACACTTGTGTTATTATTTCCTGAAACTTTCTTTTTTTTCTAACTAAATATATGCCAAAGGCATAACAATAATAAACACCAACAATGGTGGTAATATTGAAATAATGTTAAGGATGTTGTTTCCTTTGTTGGCTTCAACATTCCAAAATTCCAACAAAAATAAAGTTTTCTTAAAATGTTCTTCTTATTAACTGTTTATCTTTATTGTGCTGCGTAACATATTTTGCTGCAGGGCGGTTATGAAGGGATACAGACAATGACACATCTTTATTTAGTTTACAGGCTCCGTGTTCGTGGAGAATCAGAAAGGAAATTCGAAAATTCTTAGGAAATTTTCTTTGGATATTTGTTGTTATGCAATAATAGAAATATTAAAGATGTACAAATATAAATCTGGATATATAACTATTGAAAAGGTGAGCGGAGGCGTGGATTTTTTCAGAGGACCCATAAGAGGCGTGTAATATTTTTCCTAGAGTCAAAAGAGGCGTGGATTTTTCAAGAATATTTTTCCATGTGTCATAAGAGGCGTGACAATTTTTAAAGAATATTTTGCCAGGGGTCATAGGGATCGTGGATTTTTCAATGAACGTTCTTTCAGTTGTCATATGAATCTTAGCTTTCCAAAGAATATTTTTTCAGGGGTCATAGGAAGCTTAGCTTTTTAAAGAATATTTTTTTAAGAGGCGTCGATTCTTAAAAGAATTTTTTTATAGGGGAACAAAACGGACGTGGCTTTTTGAAGAACAATTTTTAGGCGGACCATAAGACGCGTGGATTTTTATACCCTACACAACTATGTTGTCAGGGTATTATAGCTTTGTGCAGCCTCAAAAGTTTGTAATGCCGCGAAATATTGGTCCTAGACCCACCTTTAAGTATACCGATCGTCACATCTCGTCTAGCTGAGTCGATCTAGACATGTGTGTCCGTCCGTCTGTCTGTCCATTATAATTTGTAAATACGATACAGGCCACAATTATGGACCAATCTTCACGAAATTTTGCATGTAGGATGGGTTCAGGCTAATGAAGACCTCTATTGTTTCTGGTAAAGATCGATTACTATTTAGGGGATGAACTTGACCAAATACTTAATTTTTGTCGGTTTTTCTGGTTGCTCCAGAGGCCGCAATTATGGCCCAAACATGGCGAATTTGTACATGGAGAAGGGGATCGGGCCAAAGTCTGTTTTGATAAATATCGGTCAATATTTAGCGGGTCAAATGGACCCTGACTATTGTGTGAAAAATGACAACATTTGTATTCTATGGCGTATATATTTACCACTGAAGGACATAGATCAGAGAAGGACATATATTATATCCAAGATGAGTGATTTAATACCAATTATCTTATCGTATGTACTCGAATGTGGGAGTTACACGTAAATATTTACAGGTGTTTATGGTTATTAATTAATATCTGATATTAATTAATAAACCATTACCACACCAGAGGGCGGAAATATAGCTCTGATCGATTTGAAATGTTCCATGAGGTTCCAGTTCTGGTCAAGTACAATGCCTATAATTTTCAGTGATGATCAGATAATAATTTTGAGATGAAATGGACCGAAAACTTATTTTTTTATTCAATCTATAAGCTACAATTACACGGAGAAAGGAATACGGACAAGTAATTAAAAGGGCTGTACTGAATATTGGTAATATTCGGAAAATGTGTCAGTGTAAGGAAGAGGTGCTATTGACCTCTAATCGGGCAAGAGGGTGCACTTATCACGAAATATTACCCAGGTTCGGTATAATAATCCGCAGAAAGATAGAGTTCTGTGGTAGTTGTGTAGGGTATGGTATGGTCGGCCGCGTCCGACTATACTGCTCCGTTCACTGGTTTTAATTAATATTTTTCCACGAGTCAAAAGAGGCGTGGATTTTTTCAATGAACGTTTTTTCACAGGTCATAGGAAGCTAAGCTTTTTAAAGAATATTTGGTGTCGATTTTTAAAATAATTTTTTATAGGGGAACACAAAGGGGCGAGGTTTTTGAAGAACAATTTTTAGGTGGACCATAAGACGCGCGGATTTTTTAGATCATATTTTTTAGGGCGACCATAAGAGGTGTGGATTTCATAACATTTTTTTTTTTTGAGGGGTGGATTTTTATACCCTTTACCACACTGTGGTACATGGTATAATGTCTTTGTGCATATGAGAATTTTGAGAATATGCATAGAATCACATTTTAAGTCGATTTATGCATGTCCGTCCGTCCGTCTGTCCATGTTAAATTGTACACAAAGTACAGGTCGCATTTATTATCCGAATTGGATGAAATTTGGCATAAGTTACTTATTTGATCCAAGGACGAAACCTATTTAAATTGGGAAAAATCGCTTCAGATTTAGATATAGCCCCCATATATATTTTCGTCCGATTTAAGGTAAATTATGTACCAAAGTCCCTATATATCATTCAATTTGCATGAAATTCGGTATAGCGTACTGAATAAAGTCTACAATGATGTGTGTGTCAAATTTCGTAAAAATCGGTTCAGATTTAGATAATCCTTTAATATATATATTTTCGTTGGATTAAAGGTAAAGATATATATCTTACGATGTACACGAAATTTGACATAGTATACTCAATTAGATCTCAATCAGATGTGAGTTAATTTTCCTGAAAATCGGTTTAGATTTAGATATAGCTGCCATATATATTTTCCTCCTATTTAATGTAAATGGTGTACCAAAGTCAATATATATCTTTCGATTTGCACGAAATTTGTCATAGCGTAATGAAATAGGTCTAGAATGATGTGTGTTAAGTTTCCTGAAAATCGGTCCAAATGTAAATATAGCTCCCATATATATTTCCACATATAATGTAAATGGTGCACCAAAGTCCACATATATCTTTCGTACTGAACTTAGATTAACCTGCATCAAACTTCCCAGGTGGATTCGATTGGCACAAAATTTTGCACAACTTATTGAGGTTATTATAAGATAACGTGTGACAAGTTTTGTTGACATCGGTTCAGATTTAGATATAGTTCATATATATATTTTCTTCCGATTTTAAGTAAAAGGTGCACCAACGTCCCGAAATTAGGCCGATTGACACAAAATATTGCACAACGTGCTACATAACCTAGCATGTGGGAAGTTTTATTGAATCGGTTCAAATTTAGATAGAGCTACCATACACATTTTCTCCCGATTTTAAGTAAATAATGCACCAAGAACTCATAATGTGGCCTATGTTATGTGACAAGTTTCGATGAAATCGGCTTGGATTACGATATAGCTTTTAAAAATATTTTATGTAAATGGTGTATCAAACTCCTCTTGTTTATCAGAATAAATTGATTTACATAATTTTGTCCCATTGTAAGTAGCAACTCTATATCTGACCAAATGAAACATTTAGTATAGGTTGCAGAAAGACATGTTTATTGGTCCAAATTAGGATTCATCTGTTGAATATACCCAAATTGGTGAAGGGTATCATATAGTCTGCCTCGTCGATTTTACTGATTTCCTTACGGCTTTAAATCATATTTTTTCGGGGGACCATATGAGGCGTGGATTTTTAAATCATATTTTTAAGGGGACCATATGAGGCGTTGATTTTTTAAATCATATTTTTTTAAGGGGACCATATGAGGCGTGGATTTTTTAAATCATATTTTTTTAGGGGGACCATATGAGGCGTGGATTTTTTAAATCATATTTTTTAAGGGGACCATATGAGGCGTGGATTTTTTAAATCATATTTTTTTAGGGGGACCATATGAGACGTGGATTTTTTATATCATATTTTTTAGGGGGACCATAATTTTGATTGGACACATAGAGGCAGAAGGTAAGGTGTTGATATTTTTCAAATGACCTTTTTTCTTTAAACATAACAATCTAAATATATATGTAAAAAAAAACATAATGGTTAATTCCTCCTGGAGCCAAAGCATAATGGGCTGCTATAAAGAGAAGAAAAAATATTAACTTGAAATAAACCACTCCCCTAACCTCCCTTCTGTTCGGCCTGCCATCATAAAAAAGAACATTAGTTACGGCTAGCCGCAAGCTAAACTCTGAAGGTCATGCCGTACATTTATTTTGATAAAATACTTTAAAAAGCTTATAAAATACTTACAAATTTGTATGTATGTGTATGTGTGTGCCTGTTTGTATATATACACTTTATACTCTGGGGAGTGATAAATGTCAGTTCGTGTAAAGCAACAGCAAGGCAAATTTAAAAATGTATTTTAAAGAATTTTCTGTTTAAGCCTTCTCCCTGTTTTCGTCCTTTCGACGGTGAGGGTGAGGCATCAAGATTTCAGCAATTGTTGGCGTTTATTATTTGTACGGTACGAAAATCTTTCATTAAATTTCATTTATAAGCATAATGAAAATTCATAAATTATGCAATTAAAATGTTAAGTGAAAAGAGGGTATAAGGGCTTATTCGGGGTACTTGTGGCAGAATAACGAAATATTTTAAAGAACTGTGAAAAAATGGAAAAAATTGGCTCTACACCGACAAAGTGATATTCTAATAGAGAAGACAATACGATTTTCTTAGATAGACGATATTGTCCCAATAGAAAACGAGATAATTTGTATAAAGAGACCAATATTCAAAAGAAGCCTGGGGATAGGCTGACATCTTTTACATGTTCCAATAAATAAAATGGCAATGGGAAAAGAAAAGATGAAGAGAAATATTTGTTAACATCCTTGTCCAAAGAAAAAAACAAGTCACACACGCACACAATTCCATAAAATGAAATAAAATGGACGGAGGTGGAATATTTGTATCGAAATAAAGACAGTAATAATTTAAACTGGCAAAATTGCCATGTCGCCACTTAACAAGGGCAATAAAAGGAAAACAAGGCTGATAACATCATACCAAATTTAATTGGTTTGGATGGCAATGATTAACGGTGAAATATGTCTTTAAGGGGCGCTATGAAATTTGTAACGCTAATGAAAACAAATTGGTTTTATAAAATAGAACGATTTAAAGAATATTAAATTTAAATTTAAAAACCAGTGCGCGGAGCAGTATAATAGTCGGACGGGACCGCACATACGATTCTCTAAACAACTACCACGGAACTCTAACTGTCTTCGAATGTTCATTCCGACCCTTGGCATTGTTGAACTTCCTTCCGATTAGAGGTCAACATCACCTCTTCATATTTTCCCAATATTACTAATATTAAGTACAGCCCTTCTAATTATTAGTCCAGTTTCCTATCACCGTGTGTTGTGATGTTCGGGTTTCAATTGTGGATTAGAGTTTGACTCGAAAAAAACATAAAAAATTAAGTTTTCGGTCCATTTCATCCCAAAATTATTATCTGATAATCAACGAAAATTATAGGCGATATCCTTGGAAAATTTCAAAGCGATTAGCGCTATATTTCGGCCCTCTAGTGTGGTAATGGTTACTAAATAATATCTGAATACGTAAGCACCTTAAATATTTAAGTGTATCTCCCACATCCGAGTACATACGACACTATAATTGGTATCAATTTAAAGGTCCTCTTGGATATACTATCAAATCTGGTCTATGTCCTTCAGGAGTAAATTTATACGCCATATTATCCAAATTTTGTCATTTTTCACAGAAAAGTCTGGGTCCGTTTGACCCGCTAAATATTGACTGATCTTTATCAATATAAGCATGCTTATTCTTTGGCCCGATCCCCTTCCCCATGTAAAGTTTCGCGAAATTCAGGTCATAATTGCGGCCTCTGGAGCGACCAGAAAATCGGACAAAAATACAGGCACAAAGCTATAATACCCTGACAACATTGTTGTGTATGAAAACAAATCCAAGGCTCTTATGACCTTGGAAAAAATATGTTTTAAAAAATCAACGCCTCTTATTATCATGGGAAAATATTCTAAAAAAAATCCACACCTCTGATGGCCTTAGAAAAAATAGGTTTTAAAAAATCCAGGTCTCTTACGGCCTTGGAAAAAATATTCTTTAAAAAATCCAGGCCTCTTATGGTCCCCTCTAGAAAATATTCTTTACAAAATTCCAGGCTTATTACGATCCCCTCTAGAAAATATTCTTTAAAAAATCGACGCCTCTTATGCGCCCCTCTAGAACATATTCATTAAAAAGTCCACGCCTCATTTGGCCCCTCTAAAAATTTTTCTTTAAAAAGTCGACGCCTCATTTGGTCCCCTCTACAAAATTTTCTTTAAAAAGTCGACGCCTCATTTGGTCCCCTCTACAAAATTTTCTTTAAAAAGTCCACGCCTCATTTGGTCCCCTCTAAAAAATGTTCTTTAAAAAGTCGACGCCTCATTTGGTCCCCTCTACAAAATTTTCTTTAAAAAGTCCACGCCTCATTTGGTCCCCTCTAAAAAATTTTCTTTAAAAAGTCCACGCCTCATTTGGTCCCCTCTAAAAAATTTTCTTTAAAAAGTCCACGCCTCATTTGGTCCCCTCTAAAAAATTTTCTTTAAAAAGTCGACGCCTCATTTGGTCCCCTCTAAAAAATTTTCTTTAAAAAGTCCACGCCTCATTTGGTCCCCTCTAAAAAATTTTCTTTAAAAAATCCACGCCTCATATGACCCTTGAAAGAAATATTGTTTAAAAAATCCACGCCTCATATGACCCTTGAAAGAAATATTCTTCAAAAAATCCATGCCTCATATGACCCTAGAAAGAAATATTCTTTAAAAAATACACGCCTCATATGACCCTTGAAAGAAATATTCTTTAAAAAATCCACGCCTATTCTTGGCCTTGAAAGAAATATTCTTTAAAAAATCCATGCCTCATATGACCCTAGAAAGAAATATTCTTTAAAAAATCCACGCCTCACATGACCCTTGAAAGAAATATTCTTTAAAAAATCCACGCCTCATATGACCTTTGAAAGAAATATTTTTTAAAAAATCCACGCCTCATATGACCCTTGAAAGAAATATTCTTCAAAAAATCCACGCCTCATATGACCCTTGAAAGAAATATTCTTTAAAAAATCCACGACTCATATGACCTTTGAAAGAAATATTTTTTAAAAAATCCACGCCTCATATGACCCTTGAAATAAATATTCTTAAAAAAATCCACGACTCATATGACCCTTGAAAGAAATATTCTTTAAAAAATCCACGCCTCATATGACCTTTGAAAGAAATATTCTTTAAAAAATCCACGCCACATATGACCTTTGAAAGAAATATTCTTTAAAAAATCCACGCCTCATATGACCCTTGAAAGAAATATTCTTTAAAAAATCCTCGCCTAGCGCTTGAAAAAATATTCTTTAAAAAATCCACGTCTTATGTAACCCTTGAAGAAATATTCTTAAAAAAATCCACGCCTTATGTATGTATCCATTGAAAAATATTCTTCGAAAAATCCACACCTTATGTAGCCCTTGAAAAATATTCTTTAAAAAATCCACGACTTATGTAGCCCTTGAACGTCCACACATCTCATAACCCAATAAAAATCTTCCTTAAAAGTCCACACATTTGTCGTCCTTTACTGTTAACGGGATGCTTAAAAAACATTTTTATAAAAAAAAACCGAAACTATTTTAGAAAATTCAAAACTCTTTCTCTCTAAGATAAAACTTTAATGCATTCGAGAATTGCCGTCTAAAGAAAATAGTTTAGGAAATAAAATCAAGTTAAGAAAAAGTTTTTATTCTGGCATTCTATGAAAGATTAAACGAGGAGATAAGACGACATCGACAATAGAGCGTAGTTGAGGTAGCACTTTTGTCGATGCAACTCTCATAACAAACAAGCATCGAAAGAGGATTACGAAAACTTTTTTCAAGTTTTTTTTTATTTTTATTATTAAATAATGATAGATGAATCGCCACTGAACAATGGTGTATTGTTTGGCAAACGAGTTGACAATGAAAGTATTTTTTAAAATAAAATTTCTTTTAAAGTTTGTTTTTTGTTGATGTTCGTTTTGAAAATAAATTTTTCGTAAAGTTGGATATGATTTCTTTGTTTTTTTATACATAAAAAAATAATAATAATAAAACTCAATAACTCAATTATGAACTTATAACCAGAAAAGTGTTGAAAGTCAATTGTATGTTGTCAGCAAAATAAAGGATTAACTCGGCAAAATCAGATGGAAAGGAAAATGTTTTAATAATGGATTAAAATTTTGTAAAATGCGACAATATTTCTTTACTTTCATGCTTATGTGTATCATTAAAAAAATATTTTTGAAATAAATGTAAATGTATGAAAAATTATATTTTTTTAAGTCCATGCCTTTATTTGTTGCTCCTTGAAAAAATATTCTTTAAAAATCTACGCCTTAGGCGGCCATTAAATTATCCAAGCATTGACTTGTCTCTTGAAAAAAAAATAGTTTTTCTACAAACCTTGCCTAGGTCGTTAAAAATATATTTTTATATATCCCTGCCTTGTTTTTTTGGCCCTTGAAAAAATATTATTTCAAAAACAGTATAAAAAATCTATGGAAAATATTTTTTGTCTTGTTTAGGTCCTTAAAAATATATATATTTTTGAAATGCATGCCATGTTTGGTCCTTAAAAAATGTTTTCCAAACATCGACACCTTGTGTAGATCATGGAAAACATATTCTTTCAAAATCCGTGCTTTGTCTAGGCCCCTGGAAAAAAAATATTCTTTAAAAAATCCTCGTCCATGGATTTTTTTTAAATCCATGCCTTGTTTAGATCCTTTATTTTTTTTAAATTCATGCCATGTTTGGTCCCTAAAAATGTTTTCTAACATCTTATGTAGGTCCTTGAAAAAATATTCTTTAAAAATCCTTGTCTCTGAAAATAAATACTTACTTGCTTACTTAGATGGCTTGTTACAGAACGATTGTTCCATAAGCCGAGCTTAAAAAAAGATTTCCAAGAGCGTCGGTATTGTGCGCAAATCCACCAATTTGGAAGACCACGTTCCAAGATGTTGTTTTCTACTTCGTCTTTCCATCTAATTCGTGGCCTTCCCCTTCTACGGGAATTATCTTAAGGCTCGCTTTTATATGCCTTTTGAGCTGGGGCATTATCATTCATTCGCACAACATGGCCTAGCCACCGTAGTCGCTGCAGCTCAATACGACTGACTATGTCGATGTTCGCGTACAAATTGTAAAGCTCATGGTTCATTCGACACCGATATTCACCGTCGACGCAGATCTGCTCATAGATCTTTCGGAGAATTTTTCTTTCAAACACCCCAAGAGCTGCCTCATCTGCTTGCACAAGTACCCATGCTTCTGATCCATATACTAGCACGGGTAGTATCAGCGTCTTGCAAAGTGTGAGTTTGATCTGGCGGGAGGTGGCCTTGTTTCTAAACTGCATACCTAGACCATAGTAGAATCTGTTAGCAGTCACAATCGTTCTCCGAATTTAAAAACTGATGTCATTAGTTTTATTTATGGCGGTACCAAGGTATTTAAAATCTTTGACTACCTCGTCCGAGTCCGAGTCTTTGACCACAGTTGGTCCGAGTCTACTGGACGTCTTGCGCGTTGATACCATTAGCTTGGTCTTCTCGCCGTTTACTGCCAGACCCACTTTGGCAGACTCCATTTCAATTTCTTCAAAGGTGGCTGCTACCGCTCGCAATTTTCGACCCATATATAGTCGACAAATAGGTGGCATGTGTAGATGTGTTTTTCGTGGGTCTTTTCCAGAATTTGGCGCAGAGTGAAAATCTGGTCAATGGTGGATGTGCCAGGTTTTGAAGCCGCATTGGTATGATCCAATGATGTCATTGACCATTGGCTTTTTTGTGCACGGGATACAGGATGCTGAGGTTCCAATCAGTGGGCATGCATTCATCTAGCCAAATTGTACTAATCAGTGCATGCTCCTGACCAGCATCTGACCACCAGTCTTGAATAGTTCGGCTGGTAACCCATCGGCTCCTGCTGCTTTGTCGTTCTTGAGCCGATTAATTGCTTTTATGACCTCATATTGGCAGTGGTATACACTCTATACCATCATCTCTTATTGGTTTATAAGCTTTTCAAAATGCTCCTTCCAGATCCTCAACACGCTGTCTGTATCTGTCACCAGGTTTCCTTCTTCATCTCTACAGGAGGATGTGCCTGTACACCTCGATTTGCTCAGTCTGCTGCGTTTGTCACATAAGTAGCACTACGACACTCTCTCTTTTTCCCGATAATTCTCTCCTTTTTTCCCGATAATTCTCCATCACGTTACGCCTTGCTACTGTCTGCAGGGTTGCCCTATAGGCTGCGTTTTTCACATCAGTAGCATTACGACACTCTCTCTTTTTTCCCGATAATTCTCCATCACGTAGAAGAACTTCGCTTTTATACGGATTATAGCAATTCGCTCATCTACTGGAGTGAATCTGGAGACGAGGTCTTTTATTCTTCTGTTAACCATAAATTCGCCGCCAAATTCATGTCTCGTTTCATGGCAGCTATAATACATGACGTCGTCGGATTTACTTACGCCTGTCCCTTTCCATCGCATTTCCTGTAAGGCAATAATATCGGCTTTTGTACTTCTTGAGTACATCCGCCAAAGCGTACACTGCGCTTGTTCTGTACAACGTGCGCAATTTACAAGTGCTGATTCGCAGATCGTGGTTCTTTATACGTTTACGGGGGTCGTCAACATTAGGGGGGTTTGGTTTTCTTTTTCTTAGCTTTTTCATAGTAGGTTGGGTTCTCCGAGAGTGGGCAACTATCCCGACGCCTCAACGGTGCCACCTGGGGAGCTATTCTCATCATCGGGTGATGAGAATAGCTCTCCAGGTGGCACCGCGGGGAGGTCAGTGTCCACAATTGAGATGAAAGAGGGACAAAGATAAGTCTGGACTTCGCCATGTTAAAGCCAATCTGAGCCGTTGCTTGGTATCTATCATCCTCTACGCCAACCCCTGAAAAGAAATATTCCTTAAAAAATCCACATCCATTGATTTTTTTATTTTATTCCAAATGTTGTCGTAGTCCTTGAAAAAATATTTGTTTTCAAATTTTTTTTTAAAAGATTCTGGAATTGCGGTCTCCGTTTGTTTCTATTTTAATTAAATCTTATCATACTTAAAAAGATAGTCGTAAAATAATTACGTTAAGATTTCCTGGTTCAACAAACTACAGTACACACAGATGCAGTGAACCAAAAATAATTCCCATTACCGCAAATCCTCCAACTTCTTCCCAAGCAAAATAAAAAAGGAGTACCGTTGCAAGAGTAATGCCAAAAGTCCATAACCTCTTTAAAGAAAATATGGTCGTTCCGCTGTGGTCTTTTCCTATTTCGTTGCTTTGTTTTTGTTTTTGAGGCCACACAAATGTTCATATGTGCATAGGAATATATTTTCCCTTGCTCATTCCTAGCTTTTCGACGTAAGCCAGGCTAACGCGACAACACACAACAACAGAAGGAAGTCGTTACTGTTTGTATGACTGCACAAATGTCAATAATCCTTAAAACCTTTTGATGGTTGTGGCAGAATGATGGTTCTGGTGATGGTGGGACAAACTTATAAGCATCGTCGGCATAATCATCATGGGTAAAAAAAGGGGAGCCTAAAATAGAGGATGTGGTTTGTACCATTTACCCGTCAACTCTAACACACACACACAAACACACTCACCGGCTCTCGTACATACATATATCCTCACACGGAACCTCCAGTCATTTAATGTTATTTATTTTTCAAGCTTTTAGTGTGATTAAATGTAGCTGCCACTCAGCCGCTACAGCTGCTCCTCTATTTGTCTCCTTGCTTTGCTGTTGTTCGTCCTGTTGTTGTGTGTGTGTTTGTTTTGTTTTTGTCGTGGATATTAGCAAGTGAGTGGTTTGGAATCCTGTTATATTTTTTGTTTTTGTTGTTGTTGTTGTGTCTGTGCTGTGGTTAAAAAATCCCTAAATTAAACAACCGCATAGATTAAAATGCTTTTCAGTAACGGCTTAAAACGTCCCTTGGGATATTATTTTTCGTTTGTTTGTAGGATTTTCATAGTGTTTTTGTATGTGTGTGTGTGTGACACACACAAACACATTCACAGTTGAAACTGTGTAATTCCGACTTTGTTTCCCATGACATTGAGTGGACTGGTGTTGCCATTATATAAATGTTATTATTTAAATGAAAAACATATTTTAAATAATTGACAAAATATGCTGCTTGAGTTTATAATGTGCAAAATTTAATATTGTTCGTTAAAATTTGTATTAAAGTAATTTAATACAAAATTTTTGTGAGCATACTATACATGGACAATATTGCCCTACGATTTTAACCCTTTAACCCTACGATTTTAACCCTAAAATGAGGTTTTGTTTTTTAAGATTTTTGACGTTTATGCTGATTTTTGAGTTTTGGTCTTTTCTGAGGTTTATAGTAAAACTTTATGGCGAACATTTCTGTAGAATATTCTGAGCAGCTTTAACGCCATTTTGAATGCGTTTTCAATCACTTCTGAAAAAGGGGACCGAAAAGACCCCTTCAAAGTGTCGGTTTAGGGTTAAAGTTGTATACGAAAATATTCCTCGGTATTTTATCAGTAATATTGCCGAAGGATTTCATGAAATTATAATTCGAAAATTATCAAAATTCTTGAAAAGGGGGAATATTGCCAAGCTTTTTTAGGTTACCTCCCGATGTAAACTTTCATAATCTGTTGGAATTTCTCGGTAATTATTTGTTGTGTTGCACAGTGTAATTGACAAAATATGCTGCTTGAGTTTATAATGTGCAACATTTAATCTTGCTTATATATATATACATACTATCAAGGTGCCCGCTACTTCGTATGCGGAAAGGGAATACAAAAAATAATATTTCATATAAAAATCGTGAATACTGTATAATTTCTTCTTGAATTCCACCTCTGTTCTTACATCTAATATCAAGTTTATTGCCATTTAGTACTCTTCATACATATAAATACTATTTTCCGATATCTCTTTCTTATTTCCATTACAAAGAAATAGGTCAGAATTTCAACTATATATTTCAGTAAATTCGTACAGGTTCCACCTTATTTCCATTTAGCACTTTTCGTACACATAAGTACAAATTTTTAACACTACCATCACCACCACTAAATTTAGTACCAATTAGCATCAAAAACCTTTTGGTCCTTCTTTCTAACTCTCTGTCAGTGACCCACATTTTAAATTTTAGGTTTCCAGCTCTCTCCGTTACCGAAATCCAAATTATTCAAAATTTACTAAATTTTGTATTCTGTTTACTATTTGTACATATAAATTCGAGTTTCCAAAGATGTATCCATAGCTCAATACTACACTTCAACAGTAATCTTAATTCCAAATCTCAGGGTTCAACAAATCCAAATTGTTCCAAATTTAGTACCATTTAGTACTTTTTCTACCCATAAGAAAGAATTTCTTAAACTACATCAATCCTACACTCTAACAGTAATCATATTTCCACCAAAGCCCAACTTGTACCGAATTTAGTACTTTTCGTACCAAAATTATATCAGATTTGAAACCATTCTGTACTTTTTGTACCCATATTCCAAACCTATCTCAATATTTCAACCCTACTTTCAAATATTAATTGTAAGTCAACAATTTAAGAATTCCTGCTCTGCCTGTTCACCAAATTGTACCAGATTTGGTACCATTCTGCACTTTTCCTACACTGTCACGGTAACCTAAGTTGCAACTTTCAGGATTCGAGTTCTACCCGTTCACCAAAGTCCAAATTGTAGCAAATTTTGTGCTTTTCATACCCATAAGTACGATTTCGAAAACTACTTCAGACGTGCACTCCAATAATAACCTTAAGTCCACATTTAACGATTCCAGCTGTATGCGTTCACCAACATCCGAATTTTACCAAATTTAGTACCATTTATTACTTTTCGTAGATGTAAGCACGAGTTTCTAAAACTTTCTCAATTCCACACTGCAACATTAATTTTAATCATAAATTTCAGGATTCCAGCCCTATCCGTTCACATAGATTTAAATTGTACAATATTTAGTACTTTTCGTACTTATGAGTTCGAATTTCCAACACTATACAAATTTTTAGTACTAGTGAAAATACTACCTTAATTCTATAATTTTCATTCCAAATTTAAGTTTTTCATCTATATCCGTTAATTTTAATCTAAAATGTACCAAATTTTGTACCATTTTGCACTCTAACTATTAATTCAAAATTTCAGAATCTCAGCCTTATCCGTTCACACAAAAACAATTTTGATGTCTCTATAGCTCAATCTTCAACTGAAATTTTTATTCCAAATTTCAGGTTTTCAGCTCTATCTTTTCAAGCCAAATCAAAATTATACTAAATGTAGTACCTTCCGTACCAATAAGTACGAATTTCCTAAACTACCTCAATTCTACACACCAACAGTCATTTCAATTCCCATTTTGAAGACTCCAGATCTATCTGTTCACATAAATTCAACTTGCACCAAATTTAGTACCATTTAGTACTTTTAGACATTTAGTAATTTTAGACTTTTCATAGACATAAGTACGAATTTCTAAAACCTTTTTCATACATCAACACCACTTCCCAACCTGTATTCCTTAAAAAAATTTCAAGCTTCTAGTTTTATATGTGCAATATATGTACAATCAGAATTAAATTTAGTAAATTTTAGTACTTTTCGTACACATATAGGTCGAATTTCCAAAAATACTTTTGCACATCTTTCTACCATTCCATCAGTGACCCACATTCCAAATTTCAGAATTCTAGCTCTTCCCGTTCGCCTAATACAAAGGGTATCATATTTGGTACATTTTAGTACTTTTCGTACCCTTCTAGTTCGAATTTCCAAAAAAACCAGTCTTATCTCACGCCTACACATCAACAACAACCCACGCTCTGGGCGATGATCTGTCAGTCAGTCACTCACTCACTTAACACCAAGCTCTTTTATATATTAAGATATATTGGGTATTTTTGTATATTTCCTAAAAATGTTTCTTATTTCGATTTTTTTCTTTCCAGGTATGTCAAGAGATAATCTAAAGGAAACGAGTTATTTAATACTTTCGGTACGTACTGCAAGGAAAATGTTTTCATCGAAATTGTACAAAATCCGTTTCAGGCAATTTTGAGTGGATTTATATATGCTGGTATATATATTAATATATATATATAGCCTTTATGCTTAAATATATTCTTTAAACCAGTGAACGGAGCAATATAGTCGGACGGGGCTGACCATACGATACCCTACACAACTTCCATGAAAATCTAACTTTCTGTGGTTCTATATTCTGAGATTGGGCAATATTTCGCGATATTTGCACACTTTTGACTGGCTAGTGGTCAGCAAATTTTACTAATAATCAGTACTGCCCCTCTACATACTTGTCCAGATTCCCTTCACCGTGGGTTGTGTTGTGATGTTCGGCTTTCGACTCGAAAAGTACAAATAATTAAGTTTTCGGTCCACTTCATCCGAAAAATCCTGATCATTACCTAACATTTTAGGCGTTGTCCTTGACCATAACTGGAACCTCATGGAATATTTCAAAGAGATTAAATAATATCTGAATACGTAAGCAACTGTAAATATTTAAGTCTAACTCAACCACTCCTCTTGTATATACTATCAACTTCTCGGGTCTACGTCCTTCAGTGGTAAATATATACGCTATAGAATACAAATGTTGTCATTTTTCACACAAAAGTTAGGGTCCATTTAACCCGCTAAATATTGACCGATCTTTATCAAAACAGGCATTCTTATTCTCTGGCCCGATCCGCTTCTCCATGCAAAAATTCGCTGTGTTTGGGCCATAATTGCGGCCTCTGGAGCGACCAGAAAAACGGACAAAAATAAAGTTTTTGGTCCATTTCATCCCCTAAATATTAACCGATCTTTTCCAAAAACAATAAGGGTCTTCATTGGCCAGAACCCATCCTACATGCAAAATTTCGTGAAGATTGGTCCATAACTGTAGCCGTTATCGTGTTTACAAAATATAATGGACATTCGGACGGACACACATGTCTAGATCGACTCAGCTAGTCGAGATAAGACGATCGGTGTACTCAAAGGTGGGTCTAGGACCAATATTTCGCGGCGTTACAAACTCTTGGGGCTACACAAAGCTATAAATAGCCTACAGGTGGATAAGAAATTTTATAACAGTTCTCCCCATAACATCATACCGACGAAAACAGAAAAAACCTCCTGTCTCTTAGCAACTGCAAGGCACCGTGTACAGCAACAACAACAACTAGCGACTCTATTGTAACAGAATTGTCTGAATGCTATAACCGAAAAATGCTTCCATTTTTCTTGTACTGTGTTCGAGGGGAACATCCTATCCATTCAGGGCAACATCATTGTTTAATGTCTATTTAAATGGTTCGGTTGGATTTGTATGAAAGCGGATGTATGTATGTATGTGTGTGAGTATTTGTGCGTGTCCCAGTAAATGCTTCAATTGTTGATATCTTTAGGCGAACATGTATGCATGCACACACACATACATACAGCCATTGTGTGTTGTTGTTGGTTGTGCAATTTTATTTACATTTCATTGGAACATTCATTTCGGTTTTCTCCATTTTGTTTTGTTTTGTGAGGGTAACCAAAACTCAAATACTCTGGTCGTGCAGGACAATACTTCGATTTCCAAGTAACGGGACTGAATGCCATGAATTGTTGCCAACAAATTTACTGTTGGCATTGAATAGCTAACTGGGTGTTGGTGTTTTTATTTTTTGAAACATTTAGCCTTAAAAAGGAATAAAACGAATAACCTTCTGTTTAAGGTTGTTCTACATGTTTTACGAGTGATATAAATTTGGATATTATTTTCTTTGTCACGCATATTTTTCAAGGATCAAGACAAGACGTGAATTTTTAAAAAATATTTTTTTCAAGGGTAAATACAAGTCGTGGATTTTTAAAAAAATATTTTTTTCAAGGATCAAGACAAGACGTGGATTTTTTAAAACATATTTTTAAGGAGCAACATAAGGATTTTCAAGGATTTCCTATAAAAACTGAAAATATCATCTTACAGCCACTCAAAAAAATATATTTAACATGTAAGGAAAGTAGTAAAGTCTGACTGGGCCGACATACATATGTGTTGGCGTGATACCGTGTAGCAGTGAAACCCCAAAAATAAAGAAAAGAAAAACGAAAGATAGTTTAGTAAATATTTTCAATCTTTATTGTAAAGTTAATGGGTTTCGTAGAAACAAGACTTTACCTTTGCGTGCGTTAACGACGATAGCGAGAGATGTTTATTCTACGAGAACGATAATGCAAGAGTTTACTCTACGAGAGTTCGAAAGCAAGTTTAATCAACGAGAGTTAAAAAGCAAGTGATGTTGCGATGGGCAAGAAAGCTACAGCAAGGCCGTGATCAACAACTACGACCACAGCATTGGAAAGCGCCTCTCTGCATCCGAACTAAGCGAATGTGGCTTCCAGGAGATATAGTAGAAGAGAAGAAGTAGAAGAGAGCGAACTCTCCCCTACAATCCGAACTAGGCGAATGAGGCTCCTGGAAGATATGCAGAGAAGATTTCCCCATTGGGCTCCGAAGAGCGGCCAATTAAAGTGGTTAATTGTAATGCTGTAGAAGGGGAAACAATGTATCGAACATATACATTGCCGTAAGCAATGTATCGAACTTAAACATTGCCGCCCACCTTGCCGCGCTAGCTGCGTGGCAACCGATATTAGGTTAGTGCGCGACTTAAAATAAGGTTAGTAATTGCATTTTGAATTAAATGCATCGATAGGTATAGTAGTTCAGTTTATTGAGCAACAAATTAACAACAAATAGCGAGTTTGGAATATGATATAAAAACTAGTATTAAAGGTTGTTCGTTATGTCAACTACGCAATTTGACTAGGAATCGGTCCTGTAAGTATATAACCGAATATAGTTTTCTGAGCCACCAGTGAATTCAAAACAATGTGAGGCGACTCAGCCGATAGAATTTTAGAGTATAAATCTGCTCCCAATAACAAATCGATATCTTTGTTATCGGAAGTATCCGCTAAATCTAGGTGAGATATTTTGGAATGCAGATTTGGAATGGAAGACAACGACAATAATTTTTGACAAATATTTGGCACGACCAATGCGTTTGTAGATAGAGTATTTAACGAATTTTTAGGTGAGGATAAATTCAATGAACAAATTTCTTTAGAAGTGTTGGTTGAAGCATTATTTACTCCAGACAGAGTAGCGTTTGTAAAGCGAGAATCAATTCCAACAGTTTGTTGTAGTCTCTTTGTCATGATCGAGACTTCCGACGAGGGATCTATAATAGCCCGAACGGTATAATTTTTTCGATTATGTACAACATTTACAACGGCAGTTCCCAAAAGCACATTTCTGTTTTGAGTGGTGTGCAAAACTTGCCGATTGTCCAATTTAGTATGAGAACTTCGAATGGGAGTGATCGAACTAGAGCGAGTTTTGGGCAAAATATTAGACGAATTTGACAACTTTATGTTTTGTGTACGGTGCAGTAGCGTGTGATGTCTATTTTTGCAAATCGAACAATTGTGATTACTATTGCAGTTTTTAACTTGGTGTCCATCAGATAGACAGTTGATGCAAAGACCTACGATAAAATGATTTGGAGGAGGAATTAGGCGATTGTGGTGTGGAACTAGGCGATTGTGGTTTGAAAGTAGGCGATTGTGGTTTGGAACTTGAACTACTATATGGCGAATTCAATTTTCTAGGAGAATTGATCCAATTATCAAGACACGACAACGTTTGTATTCTATCTGAAAGGAACGCATCTAATTGTTTCCAAGTAGATAGAGATGATTTGTCTTTGATAGTTTGTTCCCAGAGTGTTAATGTTATTTTTGGTAAACGTTGCAGACAAATGAAAACTAGAATTGGATCCCAATGATCCGTTACTACATCGTAAACAGACATGGCGGAAATGCAACTATTTATTCCACGTTGAAGTGTTTTGAGGCCAGAGATTGATTCTTTTTCTATTGCGGGAATGTTGAAAAGTAGTTTGAGGTGATTGTTCACAAGGATACGCTTATTGTCAAAAGTATCCTGCAATGATTTCCAAGCAAGTGAAAAGCTACGATTGGTGAGTGGAAAGTTCAAAACAATTTCACGAGCCTCACCGCTGGTTTTTTGAATCAAGTGACATAATCTTTCAATGTCACTCAAACGAGAATTATTTATGAAAAGCGTGGTGAACAGATCACGAAATGTTGGCCATGACATAAAATCTCCACTAAAGATTTCGATGTCGCAAGGAGGCAAGGTTAGATATTGAGAATCGATAGCATGATTGACAAAATTAGTAGGTGTGAATTTCGACGAAGCGAGGGTTTCGTTAGAAAGTAAACCAGAAGGTTTGCTTTCCTCGCAGATTTTGGACAACGAAGATAATGTGTTCGAAAGAGTAGGCAGTGGAGAAGGCGTGCTTGCAAGGAATTCCTCTGTAGGTGAAACAAGTTGAGGAACTGTTGGCGGATGGTTAGGCGTGACAGAAACTACTAGTGGCGAAGACGGCTTGGAGGCTTTCAGTCTGTCTAGCTTCTGATTTATTGCTGAAAGGCAATGTTGATATGCCCGAAA